>NC_056737.1:647789625-647813277 GCF_019279795.1 Protopterus annectens
ATATATATATATATATATATATATATATATATATACATACATATATATATATATATATATATATATATATATATATATATATACATACATATTTTGACATATACATTATCCATATGATAGACAGGTATATCAACATGTTTGTCTACCATACTGTATACACACACTAACATACTGCTAAACATACATAACTGTGAAACCTACTTTGTACATTTATTTATTATTTTATTTATTTATTTGCAGTTGCTTTACCAGGATAGTCCATTGGGCCAAGATGAACCCGTTTTCAATGGAGTCCTGGGGAGAAAAGCTCCATTAACAAGGTTATATAGTTATACAAATATAATAAAAGATTAGCAATCAAGTTATCAATACAATACAATTACACTGTTAGAGCAATCAAGTTATCAATACAATACAATTACACTGTTAGAGCATAACACTGGTGTTGACTGTTGCAGATGGTACTTTCTATAGAAGTGATTCAGATTGCATTTTGTACAGAGTTAAAATGCAGTATTTATAGAATTGTACAAATTACAGTTTGTAGATGGTACATACTATAAAGTGAGTCATATTGCAGTAATTGTAGAATTTTACAGAATTACTGTTTGAGGATATAGAATCAATGTTTCACGTAGATGCAAAGGAAACTTATTATCAGGAGGAGGAAGAAAATAAGGTAGTTTTGAAAATATGAGGGTGGAAGGAAGAGCATTGAAATTATGAAGGGTGGGTGTAGGAGCATTCCCACTGGGCGTTAGTAGATGAGGAGTAAAGATATTTTTGAATGTAAAGTGGTTGAAGGTGGTATGAATAGCTGGAGGTAGGGAGTTCCAGAGGCAGCTAAACTGCAAGATAGAAGTTTTTGCCTGGGAAGTGGTATGTGTAGTTCAAGTAGGTTCTGGTTATTGGTTCCTGAGTTGTCTGTTAGAAGGTGCATTTTAAAGGTATTGGAAAGAGATGGACATAGCAAGGGTTTAAGGATGAGCTTGTGGGCAAGAGTGAGTTGAGAATATATGAGTTGGTTGTGTAGTTCTAACCATGTTAGTTTGTGAGAGATAAGCAATGGTGAGTAGATGCTTTGTGGCCACTAGCTTAATTTGGCTATTTTATTGTAGCATGAGGAGAGTTGTGTTTTGAGGGAAGATTGTAAGTTAGTCAGAGTGGGGCACCATACAGAAGAGAGGAACAAGGAATGAGGAAGAGAGTTCTTTTAGTAGTGGGTGTAAGGAAATGATTTTGTCGGTAGAGCATACCTAGTTTTTGATGAGTCTTTGATATTAAGTTGTATGTGGGAATGGAATTTCAGCTGATTATCAATTTGAACCCCGAGTAACTTAGTCTCTGGCACCAATTCCAAGGATGTGTTGTTGTTACTGGTGATTAAGAAGGAATTTGTGTTGGCAGAGATGTGTTTAGAGGAGTAAAACCATTAATTTGGTTTTAGAGGCATTTAATGCTAGATGGTTTGTTTTCATCCATTGTTCAGTGATACAGAATGCATCTTGTGTGAGTTTTGGAGTACTGGAATGGATGTAGCAGAGCAAATAATGGTTGAATCGTCTGCATATTGAATAATTTTGAGAATGGTACAGAATTATGGAAATCATTTATGAAGATGTTAAATAGTATAGGACCCAATATGGAGCCTTGGGGACCCCAGTTGGAGTACTTAGGAATGAGGAAGTGGCTTTTTCCATTTCACAGCTTGAGATCTATTAGATAAGTAGCTAGAGAACCAGTTTAATGAGGAGGGACATAGGTTAAGTTGGGAGAGTTTATTAAGGAGTAGTTTATGGGAGATAGTGTCAAAGGCTTTTGAGAGGTCCAGTAGTAGGGTAGAAACAATATGTCCAGAGTCCCTAGCCTTGTTTATGGTTTCTAAGAAGGAGAGGAGGGCTGTCATAGTACTATGGCCAGGTCTGAAGCCATGCTGGGTTGGAGTCAGCAGATGATTGTCTAAGAGATAGGGAAGGAGCTGCAAATGGATACACTTTTCAAGGAGTTTTGATATGGGAGACAGAATAGCTATGGGACGGAAGTTAGTAGTATCATTATTGTTGCCACCTTTGTGCAGAGGTATGATAAAGGCCTTTTTCCAGATTTGGGGTACTTTGCTTTCTTGGATTGAGCGGTTTATTAGTATACTAATGGGATAGGCAATGGTTTCAGCTGCTATGCACTACAACCTACAGTCAACCTACATTGATATGTGCACATAGATGCTCTCACATACAAATGTATGTACAGCCTTCACTGATAGTTGCTGTATGTCCCCTGCCCTTTACACATCTTCATATACATATGGATACAGACCAATGACACATATGGAGGGTACACAGTATGTAGACCTTTATAGTATTACTTTACATTACCTGTGTTTGTCAGCTGCTTGTGTTGCCGTCTGGGTTTCTGTCCTGCTGCTCCACTTCCCAGTTGTTAGCTTTCAGGTGGCTGTTGCTGAACAGTTTTGTTTGTGTCTGCTTAATTTCAATTTTCTCTGTCTCTGTCTCTGTCTCTCTGTCTCTCTCTCTCTGTCTGTCTGTCTGTCTCTCACGTCCTCCTCAGGGTGCAGTGAAAGTATTGCATGTGTGGACTGGGAGTACAGCATACCTTTGTAGGTATCTGCATATGCCCATGTGATGGCCTCTGCACCAATTGTTAGCCAGCATTTGCTAATTGCATGCAGCCAGTTGTGTACTGATTGCAGTTCTCACTGTGATTTCAGAACAGTGCTATAAAAAGGTATGTGAGATAGGCATAGCCCTTTCAGATTTTAAGGGCAGGGACCATGCTGGTATGCTGTGGGCAATGTTCTGTGAGTGTAAAGGTTGGTATCTCTCTCATATTTCCAGCTGTGTTGTAGATTAACATTCCTCCATTCATTTCTCCAGTTTCCTGTACTAACTGTGTATGTACACTGACACCTACAACTACTACTACTGTTAATGTGTGTGTGTGTGCTTTCCTTTCACTTTTGCTTGCACTTTGTTGCTAATGCTTCAATATTTGCCCTTTACAGTCACTACTTGTATGCCTGCTAGGTGTCCTGACTGTAGTGTGCTGCTGTAGCTTTCCTATTTTCCATGTACATTCACACCTTGGAATGCTTGCTATATCTGCTAGGGTGTTACAGCATGCAGTGTGGTCTGGCCATGGTGTGGGCCTTGACATCTATTAGGGTATTTGAGTATGCTGCTGAGCAGGCCCCATAGACTCTCAGGTTCATCTGTTATCTGCCTCATGGAATGGTACATATCAGTGGGGTACACCCATTAAATTGTCTGGTATACTGCAGTTGTGACTGTGGGTTAGCATGAGCATATGTATTACTACACTTATTCTGCCATGCAAGTGGTGAATACTTTCAGGACTCCATAGTTACCATTGCATGTGTTGTTACACCTTTCTGCCTACTGTTTGTACATTTCACATTGAGTCTGTGGGGCATCCCTGTAAGTCATTCACTGTTGCTATGTCTAGGCTCTTAACTATTCAAATATGGTGGTGTCAGACCACTCATTTGTACAAATATTTGCAGGTTGTCCACATTTCTGCCTCATATTTTGGTCAATATCTCATGCACAGCTTTTTCTGGCAAATCACTCTGGGCTCAAGTCAGAATATAGTGACAAACATTCAAGTTTCAGACTTCATACCCTTCCAAATATCCCACAAAATGCAGACCCTGTTACTCTCTGAAATGTCTGCCTTTTTTGTAACATTATTTGTAATGTGTCCCTGGTTTTGGGCCTTTGCTCCACATATTTTATTACTTGGTCCAGATGTGTTCCTGTAAGAGGTTGTGGGGTATGGGCAGTGATTATCCTGCTGTGAGTATGTGTGTGGCTTGCAAGGTGCTATAGTGACATTATTACCTACTAGCTACCAACTAGCATGGCTGTTTCTGTTCACACACTACTATTATGGAAATCCACTAGTTTTGACAGTAATTCTAAATGACATGCTTTGTGTACTACACATCCTATATTCCCTTTACATTCATTCCTACTATTACATGATATATTTATTTTAGCAGAATGTTCTTGTATAAGAGTCATGGCTTAGTGGTAAGTCATGCAGACTACTGTTTCCAAGGTCCTGGGTTCAGGACTGCCAGTGGGATTTTATTTTGCTTCTGAACTGACTACAGGACCTGTCAATCAAAGTGACTAAGGCACTTTTAAGCAGTTGTAACGGGTTAGCACTGGTTTGCTGGAGCTCACGCAAGACTGGCGCTTAGCTCACGCACAAGCGCACCCGCTACAACCGCTAACTGCTTACTCTTCTTGCGACACCTGCGCTATTTTCTTTGAAAGAAATGAAAATGGGGAGACAGGAAAGTGGTGAAAAAGGGGTCACAAAGAGGGTAAGACAGTAGGGAAACAAGCTTGGGTTTTGCAGGAGGGATATAGGTAAGGCCCATAGCTGCCCATTCCTTCATCAGCAACAGCTGTGCATATGTTTGTAATTTGGTGTGACATTTGATACCTTCCACCCCTGAGAGAGGTGTAAGGACAACAGTAATACTTGTTGTACAGCCAATTGTAATTGATAGTTTCCATGTCTGGTAGACATATGTGCGGTATGGGCAGCTATGTATGGGGTGTAAATTTTGTGGGTACAGAGTGCCCCCTTTTTTTTTTTTTCAGGTGAGAGTGGTATGTCAGGTGAAGGAAGTCGGTACAGCTGGGGAGGTAGGTTGGGTAGGTAAACAGACAAGACAAACAAGATGCATACAGAGGCAGTGTATGACACGTATGGGGGGGGGTTACACAATTGACTGGGACGGAGGTTTGACTGTCCAGAGCCCATGAGCCCAGAGATGGCAACAGTGGAACTGATATCCCCACCCATAGGCAGTTGCCACTGTTCCTTCACTGCCCAAGATGGGGCTGTGCTGGGGGCTGTGTAGGCCGGGCAACAGGCATGCCCATAAGTTGTGCCACCCGTGCCTCAAGCTGGCATACGGGCATGAGAACAGAGTCCCGAATCTCCCTACGCACCACAGTCCAGATGCTACGGAGGGTGAGTGGTGGTTCTCCTCCAGCCACACTTGCAGAGGGGGGGGGCAAGCCCCATCCCCTGCAGCGCTTCCACCTGCAGGTGGCACAGGGCCACTGGAGGAGGGTCCAGACTCGGCACTAGTGCCAGGTGCACTCGCCAGCTGAGGTGGGAGAGGTGGGTCCGCTGGAACCCGCCTTCCCTGTCGTCCTATATTTTGCATTATGTCATGACAGTTTGGGTTAGTGACATATAATACCATTCACAATTAGTTGTAACAGCATGCATTAGTATTCCCATTAACCAAACACCCAGATATTCACACCATTGAACAGCGTGCATAACACATGCATAATTTGAACAGCAATACACAGTCCAACAACATGCAGGGTTAATTGATGGCAACAGGCCATCAGGTTTGGATGTATGAACAGGGCAGATGCATCAACGGACATGCAAATATATATGACCCAACAGGACAAACGTCCAGGGGTGTTAATTGTGATTGCACATACCATTTTTACGTGGAATGGGTTATATGTGGTTATAGGGTGGGGGGAAGAAAATAATATTAACACCTTCAAATACCAATACATATGCTGTACATTTCTAATAGCTACAGATATATACACACTACTGTTCTAACTACAGTTTCCTATATGATAACTATTTCAACTTGGTGATAGGACTGTTACTGCAACATCAATATACATTTTATTGTTCTTCATACACATTCATATCTAGCTTTGTTCAGCTACATCATCCTGCTACATTTGCTTTATATAGCTGTAGACAAGTGTGGATGTTTGGTATATCAGACAATCATACTATCTGCATATTGCAGACTGAGAGCAACATATCCAGATTTTGGGATACACATTCCAGATGCAACAACACTTTGAACAGATTTCACTGATTAGTTTTGATTCTCTGTCTTGACTGCAGTATACTTTATTCAGGGGTTATTACTACTGTATTTCTGGATTCATGACACTTTCTCACACTCTCTCACTTGTTTTCATTTTACTATTCAGGATGGTACTTACTTCTAGGCTTTATTGACATGTTTTACCTGTAGTTATTACAATCCTTTCCAGCAGTCTCACTTCTGTCATGTTTCAGTATTTCAACAGGGATATATTTCACACATGATATTTCATCATCTTCTGCAGCTATACTTTTCAGCCTGCTGCAGGTTGTGTACTATTTTCTTACAGGTGGGGCATTTTTATTTCAGAATTTATGTCAGACATTTTCATTTTTCTGTTTGGCCTACAGGCTGCAACACACTTTTGTAATCAAGCAATACATGCAGACACTTTCACACTGTTAAGTGCACATTTTATTCCTTAGTGACTACACTGCACTCTTTTGCTGACTGCCATACTTTTATATTTCTTTACAGTTACTGGTAGTGGATTACTGACCTGCCTGGTGGCGCAACCGCACCAGCCTATCGCCATAGGCTCTGCGGTTCGCAGAATGGACACCTGCAGCTGTAATATAAATGAAGTAATATTGGAATACACATCTCCATAATATCAGCTAGTTTAATTTCTTACATACATAATTAAATGTAACTTACTCAGTAGTGGGGCGTTGGGCATTTGCCGGCCTCCTGGATCCAAAGGTTCAGTTGGTCCTGCTTGCATCTCTTCAGGTCCGCATGGTGGTGACGGACCTGCTCACCAGTCCTTGGAATCCCTGTGGCACTGGTGAGATCATGAGCCAACCGTCCCACGCCTCAGCCCTGTATGCTCCCCAGAGGACCTGGCCCTGCATGAGTTGGGCCTCATGATTGTGAACTAGGAGCCAGACCATGTACCTGGACTCCTCAATGCCCCACCTCTGTGCTCGAAAGCAACTACCCTCTCCTACTCCTGTCATTCTGCCTGCAGTTCAGTTCTACAATCGTTTATGCTGTGTATTCCCACCTATGGGGCTTATATAGTCCGTTTTTCCCGCACATATCTGTGATTGGCCATTTTGGAATTGTATCAACTTCAGTAAACCTGCATTGTCATGCTCCAGTTTGTATTCATTCCTATATATTAGCTATTATTGCATTTATAGGTACTGCTGTCATGGCTTAGTGGTTTGGTACCTTGACTATGGTGTATAGTATCCTGGGTTCGAACCTGGCCACTACGTTTTATTTTTCATGACTGTCTAGACATGCTGAGGGGTGTGTCTGTGTAAAGGCAGTTTTGATACGGCTTGCTCAACGTTGCCCATCGGTTAGCTTGTTTGCGCAGTGCGCAGCTCTGCACCAACGGGGTACGCTGGTTTAAGCCTCATTTGGCTATCGACACGCATATTACGCTCAGCTGAGCTAGGGGCACTTAGATTCAGTGTGTTAAACCACTGCTCAGCTACGGGCACTCATTTTGCACCAGTTAAACCACTGCTCACGTATGGGCAGATGCACTCACCCTGTTAAATTGTAGCTCAGCTATGGGCACATCTGGCATTTTTTATTCTTTTGTTACCTCACATTTCTTCAATATAAATGGGCTATTTCATTACATTTTACATAAAATGTGATTTTATGTGTACATATTTGTCAGGGACTTGTTTTGTGCATATTTTGCTAAAAATAAAAATTGGTGTTGTGGGGGCTTGAACCATGAATGCCTGCTCTTCAGCCAACATCTCTACCTCTACGCTATTGCTTCTTGGCTTACTTTGCATATTTAGTTCTTATATGCTTTCCCACTGACTGCTAACTGTAGCTGCACTACGGGCACGCCCGCGCAAACGAGTGCACTCACGGTTAAACATTTTTACAATTTAAAAAAATATATAACATGTTTATTTATATATTTTCTGTTCATAGTCTGTGGGGGCATGTGTTGTGTTGTGTTTATTCACATTTCCGTGGACTCTGTCGTGGATGTTTACTTTGGGCACTTTTACTCTTCTGGGGGCGTGTCCGCTTACAGGGCTCGGCCTACGGACACGCCCCCTACTGTCTTACATGGACCGTGTTAGCCTTAGGTGTGATTCAGCATGCTCTCATGAATATGCAAAGCATGCTGACATCACTCCGTTTAACTGCAGCCTCCGTGTAAGAGTTATAACTCTTACATGGAGGCTTCATGAATCCTGCCCATTGTCTGTAACAGCGACAATTAGGAGAACAGTTCCAAGGTGGCACTTGCAAGTAATTCTGCTATCTGAATTAAAAGGGACCTAGCAGTGCTAGTGAGGCTGAGTGAGGAGGTTTTTATACTTTCTGTAATCTGGATAGATGATTTACCAAGAGATTTCATGGCCTGGATAGTTTTGTCTATGATCAACAGTTTTATTGTACTAATTAAAGCTAACTCATGTATCTTATGTAGATATACAGTAGCCTGTAGGTAAGCTGTGAAAAGCTGCATATGGAAACTATATTTATTCATTTATGCTATGACTGTACAATTCTTGCTGGCATATCATTAATGCAATATTTGTATTTAGCCAATATTATCTCAGAAAATGGTTACTTCTGATCAGCAGATATACCAGATTACCAAATGAATAAGTTCAGTGCATGCTTCATGTCCAAATGAAATCAAAACAACATTCAGAACTTTCATTTTAGCAGGACATAGGGATAATCTGATTCCGTTTGTGGATCTACATATGACAACCATATCTTTAAGGTTGAAAATGTCAATACTACTCTATAGTCAGTTCAGGGTATTACAAACTTCCATATACCCTTTGCCTTAAGGAAGGTAATAACACAGAATGAAGATGTTGACATCCATGCCATTGTACTGTTATGCACAGCTACAAATGGACTATATATTGTTTCTCTGTAACTGTATGTCTCCCCCCCTAAAAAAAATATTATTTTTTAATTGGCTTGGAGCATTTCTCCTTGGGACTCTTCTAAAAATAGGCCTCAATACAGTTGGATAACCCAGTAATCAAAATGTAAATAAATTAAATAAATACAAAATGCATTTTATCTCCTCCATGCACAATAGCCCTTTATGAAGATCTCCTTTTTTATGAGTAAAAGAGGGTGATTATTGATCTACGACATATATATATATATATATAGACCCTGAAAAGGCTGAGTAACAGCCTGGTAGGCACATACATTTTCATAGGAGATAAGTTTCTTACACCCTCAACATCTTAAAACAGGTACTCTATAAACATGTCAACCTTCAAAATTTATCTCTGACACCTAAAAACTGTTGTGATGGTGGTTCAGGTTTATTTTGTCAGCATATCTATCTTTTTTACAGGGTCTGTGCTTTTTTTTTTCTATTGTGCTGATAAGACAGCTGCTGAGATTGTAAACTGATTTATGAAAAAGTGATATTTGGTAGAACTGTGGCTTCCCTGCATTTTAATAGCTGCTGACAGATTTCAAAATCTGGAAAGTGCACTGCAAAGTCACTTTGAAAAGTACCAAGTCAGTTTCTTATTTGGATATCTGTTTAGGTGGACTTGTATCACTGATAACCATATTACAGGTTATCTGTATGCCCACTATGCCCTTGCTAAGAATGTAGGGGTTACTGACTGCCCCAGAAGGCAGCATAATTATGTTCTGCAAGCTCTGAGGCAAAATATTCAGTAGAAATGCTGAGATTTGATAAGAAATAAACCAGATTTTAAGCATGGTCATACCCAATAATTAGTTGCGGTCCTTTAATATGTCAACATACCAAAATATGGTAACAAGGATAGTCTTTTTATTTGTGGGAGAACTCATCAAGAGATGAAAAATTAAGTTTCTCTCGCTGACTGTCCTTCTTATCTAAAAGGACAATGTGTTGTAGAGGCAAGTGCTTGATGTCTGTCAAGGGTGGAGGGGAGCAGCCCTATATATGGAGATTTGATAGTTAGCCTTTGTCTGTGACAGTGTGAGCTCCATGTTTGCATATATAAGTAGCAGGGGGTATAGTAGACGTAGTCTGCCACATGGAAGTTGCAAGAGGCAAGCCCCCCTACAAAAAATTTATTTTTATGATATACATATTGTTTATATGTCCGTGAGTAAGTCAGTACATTCTCTTGACTTGCTGACAGATTATCTTTGTCAACAACATAAACTCGAATAAGTTGACATAAATGAGTGTACTTTTGAAAAATGGACCTGTAACATGCCTGTGCTGTCATATTTGTATCTGTCAAATGTTGTATGTTTTTCCTGAGACACGTGTGGTCTCATACATTTCAAATTACATTTATATATATGGACATAGGAAACAAAATTGATTTTCATCTGAGAAAAATTGTTTCTCATACTCTGCTAGTGTTAAAAACAAGACATTACAAGTGGATTCCCTAAGAGTGTTTGACACACATTTGATCAAATATTATTTTTTTATTTCTGATGCCCCAGTATTATGTATCCCCATTTGGTTTGCTGATCATCTAATAATACTGTAAGACTGGATTTTGTGTAGCGACTCTATTTACTCTTGCAGGCATCTGGGGGTACTTACCTTCCTGTAAAAACAATGTTAATATTGTATGGGTTGCTGTTTCAGGTAACAGTATTTTTAATCATTTGTGATCAATCAGTTACCCTTTGGGGACTGGGAGTTAATCATTTATAGGAGACGTGACAGAACTGTGGTTTTGTAAAACCCAGGATAAGCTTTCCTTTATAAATTTAAGCCCTCTAACCAGTAACAATTCACAGGACGTAACACAGTTTCAATTTAGATTTTTTTATGTCTCCCAACACTCAGACCCACTGCCAAGCATCACCTTTATTCCATTGTCCTTCCTTGATTTCTTTATCTAGTGGACAGGAGGTGGGGGCCATCCTGTTATGCTTTTAATGCCCTACCTGCTTTCTTCCCCACCCACAAAACAAATAATATGCAATGAAATCCATACAGTGTAATTGTGGTTCCATGGATGTACCCAGAAGTGTCTGTCAGAATGTCCATACTCATCTATGTACTAAGTGCCTGACCAAGGTCCTAGTACTGCAGGAAAATTAATCACCCATTTACCCCCCTCAGGGTAGGAAGGGCTTGTTAATACTGCTTATTCTTCTCCCCTGGCAGGCCTCTAGTGCACTGCTCACTCCCTCAAAGCCTGGTCACCAACACTGTAGACAGGGACATCTCCAGTCCTTAGATGGCCATCTTCACTTTGGTTCTTTTGCAGAAACATTCCTTTATACTCTACACTACCTGCAAAGTCCAAGCACAACGAGAAAACAAAGTGAATAGGCAGAACTTGTACAGCAGTATTTTCTAAGAAATGGCACAACTTTCACATCCTAAAACCTCATATTATTTCTAACAACATAAAGAAATAAGTGAAATAATGTGAAACTTAAGAATAATTAATAGTTTAACAATAAGCTTTGAATGTAAATGTAAAATTTCTAACCCAGATAATGTACACACACTTAAACGGTGACTAAGTAAATGCTAGTTTGAAGTTTCAAACTATCATCTCCAACCCTACCAAAAATAACAAAATACTTGTTTAATGTGGTAAATATTTATTAAGTAGGAAAATCTGATTAAGAAGGGCCCAGTTTCAGTCGACACCTGTGAGAAATGCTCCAACATAGTTTATACAGAGTAGTGTATATATACAGTATAAGCACAGATACACTAAGGCACACTTATTGGAAAAATAAAGTTACTTCAGTTACATCAGAAAACTAGTTAGTTTTGAAAGTACAAGGTCATATAACCTTGCTGGGAGCTAAAATGTAAAGATGAATTCTTAAATGTTATAAACTGAGTCTAAGATCTGATTTCATTTTCTGAATGTCTGAAACAAGAGTTAGGAAGCAAAAATAAATTACTTAATCTGTGGTGTAAAAGAGCTAGAAATGCATAATATTATACAAAAATGCAAGCTCCAACTCTCTGTCTGGTATGTTCATCCTCTGAAGTAGGGAGTTTAAATGAGTTTGTGTCTTTTATGAAGCAAAAGGCATTATATAGAGGCCTTTGCATATCCATCCTTGATGTTAGTGGCTGTTCCAAGTCCCTTTCTTTAATAGCAAGTAACCAGCGTATATGATGACAAATTTCTCCTCTTTTCAGGTCGTAGAGTCATCCCTAGGTAGCCGAACAACAGGTGGAAACTACAACTCGCCAACTCAGCAACAAACATAATGAAATAACTACTCTAAATTACCACTAGAAAGAGAAACAGAAAGAAATTGTTATTTTGTGCTCAGACATCAAGTTATTGTATCAGCTCTAACAATTAACTTTATAATACAAGTACACCTCTCTGAATGTTGCCATATATAGATTTAACAAATACACTCTGAATTTTAGGCATTGCACCCTATAATCATAAAAAGAAGTGTTATTTCTAAATATGTTGCATATACAGATATGTGCTGCAAACATTACTTTCAGCTATTCCTAGATATTTTATATTGTGAGTCATAATGTTTCTTTGAAATGTTTAGAAAAATGTAGATTAAGTGTACAGAGTACGCCTGGGTACTTCCTTAAAATGATGACGGTTGCCGAGACCATCCTTTGGCTTCAGAAGTACAAACTCCTACAAGCTGACAGTGACACGGCTCTCCAGGAAGGGCTCCCACCTGCCAGCTTCTGTAGAAGCACAGTGCTACAGTGATGAGCTGTGTCTGGTAGAAGGAGCTAGGAGTTAGAAGTCGAGGAGGTCATCAGGAGGTAGAGCCAATAATAAGTAAGTAAAAACTGTAAATGAAAGTTTGTCAACATTATGAAATGTCCAAGGTTCTGTTTATATTAAGAACTGTTAAGTATGATTGTATGTAATGAACCAACTATTTACCTGGCCAGAGGACCATGCAAACCTAGGAAAGCATACAGCTAGTAATCATTACTTAGGAATAATATGTACTGAGGATGGAAAATGCAACATTTATTTATTTACAATTGATTGCATTTTGTTGAACTGCTATCCACTACTGGGAAGTGCCCATTTTTACTGGGTCTCTAAAGATAAAAGCTTCAAAGATACAATATTAAACAAAGACACATTTAGAAATTTACAAAAGAGTGAGTGCCCCTTGATTCATTACTCATGTGTGTGTGTGTGTGTGTGTGTGTGTGTGTGTGTGTGTGTGTGTGTGTGTGTGTGTGTGTGGGAGGGGGTCACAACTCTAGGTAGTAGGCTTGGGCTTTGATTAATAAAAGGGGACATATCCATGCATCACCATCTGAACTATCCCTGTACACTGTAGTACAGATACAGTATTGATTTACAACATAATTAACTTTAGCCGATTATTTAAGATGCAGCAGTATAAATCAGTAATTAGCCTACAACTTAATAATACAAACAGTTATGACTGAAAAAATCAAGAGCAAAAAAGACAGTATACAAAATGTGATGCAAGTAATAAAGTTTTGAACCTGAACAAAAAAAAATGATGCAGAGTTTGTGACAACCACCTAGAACTGCTGTGGCTGGCCTGCCACAGTGAGAACCCAGACTAACCACAGCAGAAATACATTTGAACATAAAATGGAATAACAACATCAAAAGTTCTCTCATTGTCAGTAATGCTCCAAAATGTTGTAAAGAATAACACTGCCTTGACTTGTCCTGGTACCATCCAGGCACGTCCTAAGGGGATTTGGGCACATAAGCAAGGCTGCTTGCATGTCTCATGATGACAAAAACTCATGAAACAAATCCTACCAAGTGTTAATAAAATATCATTCTAGATTCACATCTGAATGTTAAAAGAATACAGCACAAATTACTAAATTGCGCAAGAGGGAGATGGCATTGTGCCAAATGGCTAAACAAGAAAGTCATGCAAAGCAGATCACTAGTTTGCATTCAAGGTGATGTGTGCTCAAACACGTACTCTTTATGATGTAAACTGAGGAAGTAAGGAGATTATGTAGAGTAAGGCTGAAAGAATGCTGGCTGGGCACATCTGTATTTGTTTTCTTGGGTGTCATGCCTAGTGCAGTCTGGAAGTTCCTGAATTTCACAGAGATATTCTGGTTTCTGCTTCTTGTCTGTTTTATATTGTGTGTCTATGGTAGGGAGCAACAATGATGTATGACTACTGCTTGCTATAAAATCATCTCATTTAGACATCATGCTGCAAATGAGAACTATAAGTTGGGTAGAGGTGGGGGGGGCATTCATGCCTTCACACAATGAGATTTGTTTATTTTTGGTGTAGATTTTATTATGCAAATAGATATTTTCTGGTATGGTACATTCATTTTTAGATCCATGCATTGTATTTTGTGGAATGCAGCCTTGGATGTTCATCTACAGAATGCATCAAATCTTTGAATTCACCTGCCTGCCCAGTTTACTTTCGGAAGTTCATTGTATAACTTTTCCTGAGTACAAGGCATTGCTGTAAATATGTCTGTCACTAACATATACTGTCAGTATATTACATAAACTAATGTTGTTGAAAAAGTGTTTGTTTTGTGTCTTTTTCAAAATAAAATATTTTAGTTTGTAATAAAGAACAGTACAAAGAGTCCTCTGACTGGTACAAGCTCACAGTTGACATTAATGGCCACAGAAAGTGAAAAAAAAAAAAAACAGTTGGTACTAGGGTTACCACCTGTCCCACTTTGTGAGGGACAGTCCCCCTTTGGGCGGTTGTGTCCTGCAAAAAAAAAAATTGAAAAAAAATGGCAAATGTCCTGAGATTTTAGGATAAAATTATTTCCTATATTTTCTTTACTAGTTGCATAAAACAGTTATTTTGTATATGAAACACCTACATGTTATAAGAAACAGAATAAGCAACTCAAATGCTACAAGAATAAGCTTTAATTTTGGCAAAAAAGTGAAGTTATTTCATTTGTACTTGCCATGGGTATGTTTTGCCCTGCAAAATCTGATGTTTCTATAAAAAATGTCCCACTTTGAGCATTTGAAAAGGTGGCAACCCTAGTTGGTACCTAGAGGCAATAGTTAAGCAGCATATAGTTAAAAACTGCATATTTACTTAAATAAGGTTTTATTTCTCTATAAAGACATGCTGAGCAAGAATATAGTTTCGGATATACTCTGTGACATGCTGCACACCAGTGATTTTTCTTTAATGCTTACAAGTTAATGAACAGTTAACTGGAGTCTTACAAAGAATCAGCAATGAACGCAGACATTAGAAATTATCATATGAGAAGCAGAACACACAGGCTTAATATAATAAAACAAGTTATACACCCGAAATGTAAATAAAAAGCAACAAACAATGGGTGAGCTATAGCAGGAAGAATATTCATCTCTAATTTCTGTATTATACCTGCATCAAACAGTGCAAGAAGTTGCATCTCATATCTTCTTTTATAACATGGACTTTTATGAATCCCCTTGCTTTCATTATCTCTAACTCCACCTTACTGCTAGTGTATTAAACTCAATGTGTGTCATATTTCAATGAAGTTCTTCTCTCTTATTTTAAAACATGGCACCAGTTCGGCCAGGGTTTCCTGTTTGCAGGAAAGAGCTCTAATATACTTGTCCAATTGCTCCCCCTGCTGGTATAATTACTAAATGTCACAAACTGAATATTATTCTAACCAAGGAATGATTTAGTAGTTTGCATACTGCACCTCTACTGTTTCAGGAGAGTGTATCTTAATACATTCATTACTCACTTTTATTCATTTTACAGTTACATGTTTCCTTATAGCCCATACCTCCTTCAGAACGGGAAATATATGGTCTTGGTATACAATGATTTTTATAAATCATTGGAAGAGGCATGAAGCATCCTTCTTGTTCTCCTGTCTAACCTATTCTATCCCCTTTTGAGGCTAGTCAAACACTTAAAAACTGTAAGTTAAGACTGGAAGAGCAAATTGATTTAAAGCTTGAGCTTTGTTCCTAGATGTCAGCGCTGTTTTCAGTATTAATTTTAGTCTTCTAAAGTATTCCTTACTAAGTTTTATTCACATTTGTTCATGTTTTATTGTTGATCCTTCATTAATTCCCAAATATGTATAAACTCCCTCTTGCTCAAGTTCTTTTATATCATATTCCTGTCTCAAACTGATGTTTTCTTAGTGCTGCAGCTTTCCTGCTTTAAAGGTTGCTTTTGCACATTTATCAAGACCAAATGTATTCTTATATCATCTAAAAATTTTTTAACCACTTGCAGTTCTGCTTTCAGTTCTTCATCTGATGAACTATACAGTTTTAAATCATCTACAAAAAGAAGATGAGGAGTCTTTACACTTTGTTGTTTTCCGGGAGCCAAATTGTAGCCATGAGCTAATCTAAGTAGACAGCTTAATGGCTTAAGGGCAAGACAAAAGAACAGTGGTGATAGAAAGTCACCCTGGAATATTCCCCTTTGAATTTTTATACCTGGAATAATAATCTGTCGTTTTTCATGGCTTAACTGCAGAGTGGTTTGCCATTGTTTCATGGTCGCTATAGTGTAATCAATCAGTGTAGGGTGCATGTTACAATTTTTTTAAGCACTCTTTTATCCATGAATGTGGGATACTGTCAAATGCTTTTTTGTAGTCTATCCATTCCATACTTAGATTCTTCCCCTTTTTACAGTTCTCCGTTATGACTTTATTTAACAGCAAAGGATCCTTTGTTCCATATGACTTTCTTTTATTACCCTTTTGTTCTATTGTCATGACTGAGTTTTCTTCTAAATGACTATGAACTCTGCATCAGTTCCAGTGTAAAGTGTATACATCATCAGAAGACAAGTTATTGGTTTATAGTTTTTAGGATAACTTGCAGGTTCACTCTTAAGTAGGAACATTATTTTTCCTGTTGTTAACCAGGCTGGTGTCTGTTTGGGGTGCACATATAAATAGTTCTTACTCATGGCTACATCTTCATGTAAAGATGTTAATACTTTTAGGCCGAAGTTAGGCACTGCATCTGGGCCTGGGTTTTCCCGTTAGGAGCTTTCTTAACTTTGTTTCAATCTCTCTGGCCATTACCTCAACCCATTTCATATCCTCTACATTTGAACTTTATTCATTTGAACTTCTTATTCTTCAGCAGTGAAGAACACAGAAATTAGAAATTATCATATGAGAAGGAGAACACAGAGGCTTAAAATAATAAAACAAGTTATACATCTAAATTGTAAATAAAAAGCAACAAAAATGGGTAAGCTACAGCAGGAATAATTTTGATTTCTAATTTCTGTATTATACCTGCATCAAACAGTGCAAGAAGTTGCATCTCATACCTTATTTAGTTATTTATTTATTTACATTTGTTGACCGGGAGTGTCTGACTGGACGTAGATCCATTTTCAGCGGAGGGCCGGGGAGAAAAGCTCCACAGTTAAAATATACAGACAGTAGTTACATTGGATTTACATAGCAATTAACAATTACAAACATAGTTACAGATGAAAAACATAGTACATCAGTAGACAACTAGAATCTTTATCTGTGAAGTACATAACAGACATTAACAATTGTTACAATAAGAAGTTCCTGCTGTATAATAAGTAGTAGGCTTATGAGCATCCGAGATTGCTATAATCAAGGTAGTTAGTGGGGTGGAAAGAAAGATAGTGGATGGATGATATTAGAGTGGGAGTTGCAAGGGCATAGCCAGCATGTTTTTAGGTGCACTTTTAGTAAAGTTTTGAAGTGGGTGCATGATGGTACAGAGGTAATTGTGGGTGGGAGGGAGTTCCATAATTTGGCTATGGAGCAAGAGAATAGTGCTTCACCAGCAGAGTTATTGGCTTTAGTGATCTGCAAGTGATTTTTGTTGCTGGATCTTAGTGGTCTGGTGGTGCAATTGTGTTGAAGTAGATTCTGGAGGGATGGGACATTTAGTGGATGGTTTACTAGTTTGGGGCGAGTGAGAGTTGATACCATTGAAGGAGGTGAAGGAGTTCAAGCCAGCCCAGTTCAGCAAGTGAGAGACAGTGGTGACTATGGTAGGATGCCCCTGTGGTGAATTTGGCGATTTTGTTGTAGCAGGTCTCTAGCTTGTTTAGATCACATTCCCTTAGGTTGGTATATACTGGAGAGGCATAAAGTAGGGTGGAGATAAGGTGGGAATTTGCTACTGAAATCTTTGCTGCTTTGGTGAGAAGTTGCTTATTTGTGTATAACACTCCTAGTTTTTTGTGGACTTTTTTATGGTCATGGATATGTGAATGTCAAATTTTAGTTTATTGTCTATTTCCACTCCTAGCAATTTGGTGTGTTCTGTTGGGTGTATAGTGGTGTTGTCTTTTGCTGTGATGTTAAAGTGAGAGTTGTTTTGAGTATGTTTGGTGGGTTGGAAGATGAGTAGTTTAGTTTTGTTTGGGATGAGTATTAATTGGGCATTGGATAACCAAGTTTCAACAGAGGAAAAGGCTTCCTGTGTGACTTTTTGCAGTTTGGGTAGGGACTGGGCTGAGCAGATGATGGTTGAGTAATCTGTGTATTGTATGAGTGTGCCATGTTTGGTGGCAGAGGCTAGATTATTGGTGAAAATAGAGAAGAGTAGGGGTCCAAGGATGGGTAGTTGGGGAGATATGTCATTCTGCCATACAACGGATTGTTGGCAGTCAGACAGGTAGCTCTGAAACCAGTTGGTGACTGATTGAGAAAAGGATAGGTTAATGAGGACAGAGATGAGTTGTTTGTATGGGACCATGTCAAATGCTTTAGATAGGTCTAGGAAAGTAGCAGAGGAGAGATGGCCATTGTTTTTATGCTGAAGGATAGTGTTAGTAAAGGAGAGTAAGGCAGTGGTGGTGCTATGGTTTGGTCGGAAGCCATGCTGAGTATTGGAAAGTAGGTTGTTAGTAAGGAGGTAGTTTGAGACCTGAGAGTGAATGCATCTCTCTAGTATTTTGGAGAGTGGAGAGAGAATAGCTATGGGGCGGTAATTGGTTAGTCTGTGGAGGGGCTGCCTTTGTGGAGTGGAATTATATGTGATACTTTCCATAGTGTGGGAACGTAACTTTCTGACAGAGATCGGTTAATCAAGATGGAGTCTGGGTAGGCCAGAGCATCAGCTGCGATTTGTAGGTATTCACTTGGGAGGTTGTCTGCTGCTAATTTGGTGGGATTAAGTTTAGTTAAGAGTTTTTTTATGTTGGAGGTAGGTACAGGAGAAAAAGAGAAGGCAGTGGGAAGATTACTAGTTGAAGGTGTGGGTTGGAGGGGAGGGGGGTTGTGTTGTTTAGCTAGTGATAGTATGGTTTGTGTGAAGTGTGTGTTGAATGAGGTAGCAATATTTACGGAGGAGTGAGGGATGTTAGGAGGAGGGGTATTGACTTTACCTTGGTGGAGGATGGAGTTTATGGAGGACCAGAATTGTTTGGGGCTGTGTTGGGAGGAGTCTAGGGCAGACTGGTAGTATTGGAATTTGTCCTGTTTTATTAGCTTTTTGAGTCTGTTGCATAGTTCTAGGAATTTCTGTCTAGTTGAGGGGGGGGGGGTTGGTTTTGCACCAGTGCTACCAGGCTTTATCCCTGTTTTTCATTTCTGACTTAGTGGTTTTCTGTAGCCATGGGGGGGTTGTGCTTTGGTTCTGGAAAGTCTTATGGGGGCATGGTAATTAAGGATGCTCAGAAAGGTAGTATTAAAAAATTCAACTGCGTCGTCAAGACTGACGTACTTTAGAGGGTGCCAGTTACATTCTTTGAGGGATGAGATAAATGTGAGTGGGTTAAAGTTTAGTTTTTTACTTATTTGACAGTAGATGACAGGTTTTGCTTGGCATAGGTATTTTTTGAGTAGGAATGTTGGGGAGTGATCACTGAGGCTATCTGATAAGCAACCTGTTATATATGACTGGGGGCTCTTACTGACTAGTATCCAATCCAGTGTAGTGTGCTTGTTGGAGTTTTTATTTATCCTGGTTGGCAACTGGACTAGTTGGGTGAAGCCATGAAGGTTTACATGATGGGATGGATGGTTGCTAGAACAGGATTGCCAGTCAATATTAAAATCGCCTAAAATTATTGTTTCTTGGGGGAGATGGTGGGTAGACCAGATGAGGAGGTTGTCTAGTGGAGGGATGTTTTGGCCAGATGGGAAGTAGCATCCAATTATGTTAATGGTTTTGTTTTGGTTTATTTTGAGGTTGGTATATATTATTTCTTCATTTCCTATTTGTGGAGCTGATGATTTTAAGATCTGGATGTTTAGATGCTGTTTAAATATTATAGCTACACCGCCTCCTTTCTTGTTTAGCCGGTCTACTCTTAGCATGCCATAACCGGTAGGAAGGATTTGCTCACTGGTAATGTGAGGTTTTAGCCAGGTTTCTGTCAAGATGACTATTTCTGGGGAGTACAAGTCTATGGTGGCATAGACTTTGTTGGATATACTTTTAATATTTAGGCTTAGTAGAAGGAAGTCACTTGGCTTTCTATTGGCTGTGATATGGGAGAAGTTGCGGTTTCTAGTCTGATTATGAGGATTGAGGTTGGAGATGGTAGGGCCAGGGTTGGGGTGGATGTCTCCACTTAGGGCTAGTTTTGATATGCATGAGGTTATTAGTCTTCTCAGTTCTTGAATGTGTTTGTTTATTAGGGAAACTTTATGATTGTGCTTTGTGGGTAATAGGTATGGTGGGAGGGTTACTATGTTAAGTTGTAGGGATGCTTTATGTTTGAGTAATATAGTTTCTAGAATAGGCGGGAGGTGCATAGGGATGGTTCTTGAGTTGGTGGGAGGGGAGCTGAGTGAGGGTGAGACATGAGTGGTGGTGTGAATAGTAGTACAGTGGTAGTGGTCGAGTGGGGGAATGATGGAGTTTTGGTAGGATGTAAGATATTCAAGGAGAGTGCATACAGTGAGCATAGGTATGGTATGCTTATACATGTTAGCTGAGGAGGAGTGATAGTTGTGGGAAGATGGAGGAGGTAGTGTTGGGTTTAGTGCCGTGGTTGTCTAGAGACCCTGTTAGTTGCTCTTATGAGGGGGCTGGAAACAATCAGGTAACAGAGTAAATTGATAAAAGAACATATGATAGTGAATGTGGAAACTCAGGTAGGTACCCTGTATTTCCACAAACTATCAGTTAGCTGTGCCCCAGTTCAGGCAGTTTTAATAAGTTTTATGGCAGAGCCGAGCATGAGGTGCTCAAAGAATGGTTGTAGTTTTATAAATGGTGCCTGCCACAGGTAATATTTATTAACTTTGGGATTGGCTTAAGGTAATAAACAGGGAAGGGGGAGAGGAGAACAAGGGTGTGAGCAGGCAGTTCTTTTGTACTGCTGCTAATGAGCCAAAGCAAAGTCAGGTTTGTGTTTAAGAAACAATCAGAACTGACCAAGGACTACTCTGAAACTGTAAGTCATTTCTTAACCATTTTTCAGGTGGAAAAACAGGATAACCTTGTATCAGTAGGCTACTGTGGTCTCAGTTTAAATTAACAAACACACAGTATTTATCAATTATGGATACTATTTGCTAACAGAAGGGAATAAGAGAGAAAATGGAAGAGTGTGTGTGTGTGTGTGTGTGTGTGTGTGGGGGGGGGGTGTTGCTTACAAGCCAAAGCAGAGTGCTCTCCAGGGGATAATGAATATTGGCTCAAACAGATAGACGCATACTCCAAGTTAACTTTAGCTGTTTGCAGACAGTTCAAACCTTCCTTTATAACATGGACTTTTATGAATCCCCCCTTCTTTCATTATCTCTAACTCCACCTTACTGTTATGCTAGTGTGTTGCAGTCAGTGTGTGTCATATTTCAATTAAATTATATCTCTCTTATTTTAAAACATGACACCACTTCAGCCAGGGTTTCCTGTTTGTAGGAAAGAGCTCAAATATACTTGTTCAATTGCTCCCCCTGCTGGTATAATTGCTCAATGTCACAAATTGACAGAATATTATTCTAGCTAACTTTAAGGAAGGATTTAGTAGTTTGCATACTGCAACTCTACTGTTTCAGGAAAGTGTATCTTAATCCATTTATTACTCACTTTTATTAATTTTACAGTTACATGTTACCTTATTTCTGCCCCTATTATCCCACTGCATGTGCATTTTGTCAAGAAGTAATTACTGTGTGGACGGAAATTTTTCTCAAATATTTTATTCTAATGACTCTTAAAGCAAACTTTGGATACAAAAGTTAACATTTAGTATATGTATTGCATAAGCAGAGATTACATACTAAACTTGCAACTTATATTTTGTGAGGTGTCAGAATCAAGGTATCTACTTAAATAAGAACTACAGGTCCTCTCAGAACGTCCCGCAAACACGGGCATCTTACAACTGTTGTATGGTCTGCTGTTCATGATAGCCATACCATATCTGATCATCTGAAATTTTTCTTTTTAGCCATTGATGGGCCCAACCCCCTTCTTGTCTCTACAAGTATTCAGCAAGTTATCCACCTCTCTACCTTTTTTTAATTTCTCCAAGTCTTTTGGGTTTCTAATACCATGACAGAAATGGACCCCATTCCTACGTCAAAGTACGATTAAAATTCATGAAATTAGTATTGTTTCAATCTTTGACATCAGCCAAAACTGCTCTTCGCAGCACCTGCAATGTGCCCAGTAATGACTCTTTCTGCAATTCATATGGGACTACCTGTATTGGTAACATATCTAAATACGACTGTAGATTATTTTTATAAGACCCCTTGCTCCTACTACTATTTTAACTGTCTGGGTATCTTTCTTCCACATTGCTCTCATTTCTACTTACAGATACTAATATTTTATGACTTTATGTCTCTCTGTATGCAAGACACTGTAGTCACTGGGTGTGGAGATTTCAGTGATCAATGCTACTTTTGTCTTCTTTTCATGGACCGCTATATCCGGTTTTCTAGCATCTATCTTTTCAACTGTTGGTAATGGGTGATCCCATGTGATGTAAACTTGATCATTTTCTATGATGCTTTGTGGCTTATGTTTCCACTGTTTTTCAGTCACTTCACTACCATAATGTTTGCACAGTCCCCAGTGCAACAGTCTTGCCACATTATTATGCCTTTCAGTACACAGTCCTTATGCCATTAGTATATCACAACCAGCAACAAGGTGTGCAACTGTTTCCAGTTCGGTTTTACAAAACCTTCATTTGTCTGTTCCTCCCACATATTCAATGGACTTTGTAAACCAGCGTGTAAGTAGCCCACTATTTTGGGCTGCCTATGTAGCTGCCACTGTTGACAGCACTGTGTTGCTGGAGCAAGGTAAAGGGGCAACATCAGGGAAATAGGTAGAACTATACAGCACTGTGTAGGAAGAGCAAGGTAAAGGGGCAACACCAGGGAAATATCGAGAACTATCCAGCACTGTGTAGGAGGAGCAGTGTAAAGGGGCAACACCAGTGAAATAGGGAGAACTATACAGCACTGTGTAGGACGATCAAGGTAAAAGGGGCAACACCAGGGAAATAAGGAGAACTATACAGCACTGTGTAGGAGGAGCAAGGTAAAGGGGCAACACCAGGGAAATAGGTAGAACTATACAGCACTGTGTAGGAGGAGCAAGGTAAAGGGGCAACACCAGGGAAATAGGTAGAACTATACAGCACTGTGTAGGAGGAGCAAGGTAAAGGGGCAACACCAGGGAAATAGGTAGAACTATACAGCACTGTGTAGGAGGAGCAAGGTAAAGGGGCAACACCAGGGAAATAGGTAGAACTATACAGCACTGTGTAGGAGGAGCAAGGTAAAGGGGCAACACCAGGGAAATAGGGAGAACTATACAGCACTGTGTAGCAGGAGAAAGGTAAAGGGGCAACACCAGGGAAATAGAACAATA
>NC_056737.1:647813777-647838777 GCF_019279795.1 Protopterus annectens
ACCATCATGTGTCTACAGTGGTGAGGAAATCATTCTATATTCTACAACTTATAAACAAAGGTATGGCATCTAAGTCCAAGGAAGTCACTGCTCCACTGTATTCATCTTTCATCAGACCTATCATTGAGTACAGTGCCCCCTTTGGTATGTACCTAACCAGGCATATCCAACAACTGGAACATCCACAGAGGTTCCTCACTAAAAGAATACAATGTGTAAGTAAAATGTCCTATGCAGACCGCCTCGAGACCCTATCCTGTATTTTGTCTCCTAGAGGCTATTGAGGGGAGATGTATGTCTGGCATACAGGGCATGGTCAGACCCCACTCTGATGGACCTCCTACATATCCACAAAACAAACAGCACCAGAATTATCACCTCTAAAGACTTAAACCTTGCCTGTGATATAAATAGCTCCTGCTAGAGAGATAGATATGTATCCTAGACACTACCACATCTATGGAACAGGCTCCCGATCCATGTGAAGCAGAGTTCCTCCCTAACCCAATTCAAGTGCAACTTGGACAATCAGATGGGAAACTGAAAATTCATCCCTGGTTTGGCACTTATGTCTCCAATGGACACAGGTAATCTGTAAATGATTCATCTCCCAAACCCCTGCTTACACTTATCAAGGGGATCAGAACTTGTCAGAGATTTTGGATGCATGGCTAGGCTTAAAAAAGCCCTTGTGGTCATTAGCCTAGTAAATACCTATGAAACTATGTATATGTGAAGGCACACACATAATGGGAGGTCATTATAGGTCCCTGCAGTAACACAGGTGTTCACGATAGCTACCAGGAAGTGGGGTTAGGACTTCTTAACAGAAATACCCTGAAGGATGCCTGAATGACAGCCTTAAAGGTCAGCTGCTCCCCCGTCACCACCACCATCCCCTGCAAGATCAAGTAAAGCTGTAATAGGTGCTCCTACTGTAGGGAATGAATGGGACAGTAGAATGGTATGAGGGCGGATACTTGGCAGGTATTGGTGAAAAAAATCTTGCAATTGGTCACTGTAACATGCACATGAAATCCTTCTTTCAGCATATATTCTCAAGATTTCTAACCCCTGGGGGGCCATGGCCAAGATGGTGAGCAGTTAACAGCACTGTTTTTTAGCTCTGCTTCATTTTAATATCTCTGACAGGACTTTTACTTCTTCTTCTTCTTCTTCTTTCGGCTTTTTCCCGGTTAGGGGTCGCCACAGCGGATCACCTTGTCCGCACATTGAATGGCAGTGGAGTTTTACGGTGTCGAGTTGCCAGCCCGGCGCCCAACCTTCCACAGAAGGCACACTCACACGCACACCTAGGGCCAATTTAGAGTGTCCAATCCACCTGCAGCATGTCTTTGGGATGTGGGAGGAAACCGAGCACCGGAGGAAACCCACGACCACAGGGAGGACATGCAGACTCCGCACAGAAGGCACCCCAGCCGAGGATCGAACCGGAGAACCTCTTGCTGTGAGGCAGCAATGCTAACCACTGCACCACCGTGGCTGCCCTCTGACAGGACTTTTACTAAAAAACTCAAATATAACATTTCAAAACTTGATGGATTTATAGTTGAACATCTGCTGAAAGATTTACTACCAACAAATAAGTTTGAAACTCTTTTAATTGCTTTTTCCTGTCAAGAAAACTAGAAAGAACTAATTGTCACAGAATGAGTCACTCTCAGCCCAGTGTACAGGACAGTACTATAAAAGAAAGACACGCAGGTTATACTTAGTAACATCAGTGAGTTATCTGTAAAGCATGATAAACTACAAAGCAAAATGGACAATTTTAAAGAGGAATGTAAAAAGGAAGTTGAAGTGCTGAGTGAATCTCTTAAATAACAATCATCACAAATCTCGAGTATAGAAGAGGCAATGTCTGATTTTGATGGAAGATTACTTGTAAATGAGAATGACACTGAATTTCTTCTGAAACAAAACAACTTATTCCAGGATAAAATAGAAGACTTAGAGATCAGATCTAAAAGGAATAATATCAGGATTTACAAGATTCCTGAAAAAGAAGAGGGAGACAATATGACTCATTTCCTTAGTACCCGGCTGCTTAAAACCTTCAATCTGCCTGAAGCTTTTTCCTTTGGCATTAAAAGGGTACACAGATTACTTTCTAACTCATCTTAAAAAAAAAACACCTTCACTAAGGTCAGTGATTATGAGATTTTTCTCAAGTCAGGATAAGGATTTAGTCTTAAAAGCTCCATAGACTAATTATCCAGTTAAAATTAAATGAAATACTATAAGATATGACAATTACTATTCTACATTAGTGATGTCCAATAGAAAAGCATGCGTGCCAATTGTTAAAAGCTTAAATAACAACAATATTAAAGGACAATTCACATTTCCAGCAAAAATAAAGATTAACCTTCCAGAAGGAAAGAAGATTTTAAACACCTTGGAAGATACAATAGATTTTACACAGAAATATAAAATCCTAGATAAAGCAGAAGAAGTGGATTGGAATCTATCAACTTCTTTAAAGAGAAATGCAAGAAGAGATGGTTGTTTAATAAAAGACAAAAACAGTAAAAAACTGAAGGACAAATGAAAATCAATCTATTTCATAGTTATAAATTCTTATTAATTTAAATAAGTGCTTGAATACTTATGAACAGGTGCTCCATATTACTTTTTACAAGGTAAATCATTTATTTATTTATTTTCCTACTTTCCCCTTCCTAAAATATTAGAATTTGATTATTTTAGCTATATCTGAAGTTAAAGTCACTTATTTTCACCTAGAGTTTAAAAGGTTAAACTATTTGTCTTATTAAAAGTTAATCATTATTATGATGAAACTTATGTTAGGTGGCACACTTTCTGATATCTTGGCATAGTTGAGTAATGTAGTACTAAATATAATACAAATTGTATTATATTATATTTATTTATTTATTTGTAGTTGGTTTACCAGGATAGTCCATTGGGCCAATATGAACCCATTTTCAATGGAGTCCTGGGGAGAAAAGCTCCAGAAAGAAGGGTTACAATATATGTTACGATGTTTACAAAATTATGCAGTTTGAGCATCAAACAATGTTAACAAATTATGCAGTGTGAGCATGAGACAATATTTACAAGTTATGCAGTTTGAGCATCAAACTGGTGGTGAAACAATACAGAAAATACAGAAGTATACATTGCATTATTTACAAGATTATGCAGTTAGAGAATACCATTCAGAAGACAGTTACAGACAGTTACAGATGATATAGACTAGAAACTGGAAAACATTTCTGAAAAAATACTGAGAAGTCCTTACTTGTGAGGCAGAAGCAAGCATGTTGTTGGAAAAGAGGGATAGAAGGTAAGGCAGTATAGTATTAAGATGGATGGGAGCAAGAGCATTCCCATTGGGTTAGTAGATAAGAGTGAAGAGATTTTTTGAATGAATAGTGGTTGGAAATGGTACGAATGGCTGGAGGTAGAGAGTTCCAGAGACGTGCTAGACCATAGGATAGGCGGTTTTTACCTGGGGGACGAGTAGGTTTGTATAACTCAATTAGGTTTTGGTTATTAGTTCTGAGAGCTCTGTTGGGAAGATGCATTTTAAAGGCAGAGGAAAGGGATGGACAAAGGGAGGGTTTGAAAATGAGCTTATGAGCTAGAGAAAGTTGAGTATAGATGAGTTGATTGGTTAGTTCAAGCCAGTTTAGTTTGTGGAGAGAAGAGCAGTGTATTTATTATATATGGTGTTTATTGTATTGTAACATACTACTAAATATAATGCAAGATGCAGGAAATGACACTAAAGAGGCATGTTAAGTTACATTCTGGGTTCTTAAAGTGGTCCAGTAGTGTGCTACTGATAGTATGGTTGACATGCAATAGCACACAGAAAAGACATGCTGTATTATAAACAAGGTTTAAAAAATATAGATTTTTACACATATAAAATGTACTATTAGAATGATATCAAATAGTAAGAGTAACACTCACAGTTTTACAAGTTAAACCTGGATCACACATAACTGTCGTTCTTGTCGTGCAAGTTTATATGCTATGTCTCCTTTAAAAGTGACAGTCTACTTAAACATCTCATACAGTTAGTGCTTGCTAAATCATTCAATGTGATTTCTTTGAGTGCAATGGCTTTTTGGTGGTTGGATACTTTGAGATGTTTTTGGTAGTTTGGAGGGGGTTGAGGGATTGATGTGTGGTATGGAGGTGGCTTGGATTCACTTGTGAGGAGTTTTGTGTGAACTGCAGCTGATGGATTGTTCATTTTCAAGCCCTTATCATGAAACCTGGCTTGAAACAACTTAGATTCCTGAGCATTTTGTGATGCTGCAGGAGTTCTAAAATTCTAAGAACCGTCCAGGTTACTTCTTCCTGTCTAAAAGTAAATAATCATAATAGTTTGAATCATATGCTAAGATGTCAAAGAATACAAGTTAGATAAGCAAACAGCAGTGAATTGCATTTTAAACCACTGTCAGTTATTACATAGTGCCGAATGCTTGCTACTGATAGTATACTTGACATGCAATAGCACCCAGGAAAGCTATACTATGCTATAAACAAAGTATAAAAAAATATAGTTTCTCACATATATAAAAGTTATTCTTGGAATGTTATCAAATAATTAGAATAACATTCATACTTTTACAAGTTAAACTTGGATCACACATAGCCATAATTCTTTTAATACAAGTTTATATGCTATGTCTTCTTTAAAAAAAATGGCAGTCTGCTTTATACTAAACATCTCATACAAATAGTGCTTACTGAATCATTAAATGTTATTTCTTTAAATACCATAGCTTTTTTGTGATTGACATACTTTGAATTTGTTTTTTTGGTGTTTTTTGGTGGTTTAGAAGGGTTTGAGGGATTGATGTATAAAGTAGAGGTGGCTTGGATTCACTCGTGAATATTTTTGTGTGAGTTGTAGCTGATGAACTGTTTATGGAACCCTTGCAGCAGCACTTTAAAATCTGATAGGAACGATTTTTGACAGGATATATATCTCACACATTCACACAGACAGAGAGAGACATCATCTGGCTTTTGCTGTGGTAAGACAGCACACATCAGCTTGCCTTGCTTTAGTAAGTAGTCAGGGCACAATAATTCTTTAGTTAGTCAGGGACATTTAGTGAAAACAGTTTAGTATTGTTTTCTGCATCTGTGAGAAACTATCCAACTGTATTATTTTTTATATCTCACTGTTGAACTCTGTTGTTTATTGTGTTCAGTATTCTCCTGTTTTCTATTTTATTATTTATCATTAAATATTTTAATACCTTTCATTGTGGCTGGTCCTTTAGAGAATACATTTAACATCTTGAGGGTAATTATGCTTGTTTTTGTGACACTGTGGCCACTCCTGAAAGCCTTGCTGCTTTGGTCACACTCTACCATTTTTATCAGTATTAAATTTACACAGTATAATGTGGTACCCTTTTTAAGAGCCTTAGGGTAGCTCACTGGTGGCAGTGTGATTACCTCAGAGTCTGGACAGAAAGGGGAACAGCTAGTAAATCTGTGCTAACTTTTCCAGTTGTGCATGTGTGTGTGTATGATACTCAAATATCCAAGGAACAGGAACACAGAGCTCCAAAGTGGACAGTGTGGAGTTTTGTGTGGGTCTGGAGAGAGAAGAGTCCATCCTCAGGTCTGGAGTGTGCTCCTTGTGTGCTCTTAAGGGAAATTGTGCTTGGTGCAGGGGGCTGCATCTGAGAACACTGTGTGAATCCAATTTTGCTCTTAGTGATCATCCCTTACTGGAGTCAGTGGTGAGGATTGAGTCTCCTTGATTGCTGGCTATGAGTAGGGACCCATCACACTAGTCTTGTAAAACAAGAGAATGGGACAAAGAATTGAATATACTACAGGCCAAAATAGATGCAGTAAATTTAAATCTAAAACTAAATGACATTATCAGTCAATCTGAACTTAAAAAGTTAAATACAAAATATGTCAAAATTCTAAATCATAAAGTTTCAATAAATCTGAAAAACTTAAATGTCAAGCATACTTAATAAACCCATTCCCAAAGGATACTATTATGCATTTCTTGGCATTTAGTTTTAGTCCATGGCTCTGACACCAGTTATTTGTCTGTGTCAGCCCGTCCTGGAAAACATTTGTGTCAGTGTAAGATTCAATAACAGCTCCTAATTTGCAATCATCTGCAAATTTCATCAGCCAGAGCCCACTGACATTGGCCTTGACTTCTAAAAAGTAAATGCCAAAAAGGAGCAGTCCAAGCAACAATGACGCCTTCATGCATAGCATTTGTGAAATCAACTTAACTTGTAATATCTTTAGAGTTCATGAGTGGGATTAGAACCCCTCACACTATATATGTGGTGAATGGTGGTACAAAGACAACAGCAGTATGCCCCATGAGTCACCCCATGGCACCTAGGTCTCTAATGCAAACAGGTAACCTGTGAATGGTTCATCTCCCAGGCCCATGCTTACACTTATCAAGGGTATCAGAACTTGTCAGAGATTTGGGATGTATGGCTAGGCTTAAAAAGGCCCTTGTGGTAATTAGCCTAGTAAACACCTATGAACCTATGAAGCCTTTAAACTTGCATAAACTTGCTCTTATATCAAAGAAAATTAATAAACTAAATCATATCAAAGCAATTATAACATATAAATAATAAAAAAGAAAGTAGAACAGATATTAAAGGTATTCTTGAGAGCTTTAAATATTTTATGAAAATATAAATAAGAATACAAATATCCTAAATAATGATTATATGAATATAAATAATAACACATGAACAAATAAAAAATGTCAGCCCATTCACTTTAACAGAAATAAAAGATCAAATAAAATAGTTAAAAAAATAATAAGGTGCCAGTCTTAGATGGTCTTATTTAAGAAACAACTCCAAAAGGACCAAACAAATAAAACTCCATAAAATGACAAAAGGCACACTGTATCAGCTGTAAACACCAAATTTAATAAAAAAAAAAACAACTGTCACAAGTTAAGCGCTTTTTGTCCAGTAACTTACTGGACTTCTTCAGACGTTAAACAACAAATTGACACTCGGTTATGTATCCACAATAATTAATGAATTCAATTGAAAAAACATCCAAACAATGATCCCTATTCCTGAAACAAACATTACTTCCTACAAACTTACTTCACTGATGTTTAAAGAAACAACACTAAAAATTGTTTAAATCATTCCAACTCGTCATAGTCAGTTAATTTAGTTAAAAAAACTTGACTTATAAAATTCATAAATAACGCATCACAATTAATATTGATTAAATTAGATGTGTTTGAGAATATTAAAAATATTATTAAAAATATTTTAAAAATATTTTTAAAAAGTCTGAATTTAAACAATGTTAAATAGGTATTTTGAATAAATATTAAATAATATGACATTAAGCTTACTTGTGTAAGTATTCTGACATTTTAGTCATTCAAAAATTTGTACATTTCCCTACAAAGTAAATACATACAAGTAACAACTACCATCAAAAACCCCAAAGGAACCTAAGCATCGGCAAATAGATGTTTTCAACTATTATTTAGTTCACTGTTTAATATACTTTATACTCTAATTATCCCTCATCCATCCTATTCTTACCTATGTAGGCTCCTCAATTTTAATACATTGGAAATGGACAACATTTTGTTTTAATCCAGGCCCCTTACTAGCATCTAGTCGTAGTTGCGAAAGTAATTCCTGTTTTTCTAACAGTAAACTCACAATGGGGTGTCTACCATCCCCTAAAACTTGTTGAATAACCCTGAAATTAAAGGTGTGTCCTTTATTCACGTTAGAATGTCTTGCTAGACTTTTGTCATTTCTAGCCTTTGCAATACTGTAGGTATGTTCATACACTCTCTATTTAAGTTTTCTATCTGCTTTCCGATGTAAAACGCCAGACAAGACTGGCACTGAGCAAGGTAGACAACAGACTTACTATTACAATCGTATCTACCCTTCACTACATAAAGTTCATTACGTATTGTGAACGTGGAACCCGTTGCTATAAACCTACAGTAATTGCACACTTCGCAGTTAAACATGCCAGGCATATGCACCACATCATGTTTGTGATGTTCCATCAGGGCTTTTAAATTCTTTCCTTTCTTGAACACTATCTTAGGTCTATCCCCTAACTTAGTAGCTAATTCTTCCTCTATAGAAAAAATTATCCAATTTTTTACAAAAATATCTTTCACAGTGTAGGCATCACTACTAAATGGAGTTGAAATGCTTGTCACATAACTATAAGGAGAAAACAAATGTATTACATTTGTATGTGTACTGTTAATCATAACAGTGTTTTCCATCCCTTTATGGTCTGTGTTACCCTCCCCCATGTGTAGGTCCAATATCGGTTTGTATACCCCTTTTGATCTCTTTGTTTGAACCTCACACATTATGTCATCCACAAAGTTGCTTGGATACCCCCTATTTGTGAACATTTGTCTTAACAGTTCACATTAGTTAAAAAAATGGCTATCCAATGTGGTCATTCTTGCAGCATGCACTACCTGACCTTTCAAAACAGATTTTTTTCTGGTGAAGGGGGTGGGAACTGGTGAAGTGTAACATTGTATTGGCACGATACAGTGTGCCTTTTGTCATTTTATGGAGTTTTATTTGTTTGGTCCTTTTGAAGTTGTTTGTTAAAGAAGACAATGGCAACTGGAGGTTTGTTGAACACATCGCTGGAATTAGTATCCGAACCTGTGGGACTAGCGAGTACTACAACAAATGAAATTGGTAATTTGACTGCGCTAATTATGGTGATGAATGAGCGTTTGGTGGATTTAACACAAAGAGTAGATTCGTTGAGTCAACCAAAATTGTTTTGTACACAACAAGGGGTTGATCCCTTTCCTGTTTCTGATGGTACTAACCTTAATGTACATTCCAACAACCAATCGGAGGGTGTATTACGAACCGAAAACTTACCATGAGTTTCAAACTGTAACATTATTGACCCTGGTCTGAGCAGTGTGGTGCTAGCCTCGGGGCCGATTGAGGCTCCTGATGTCAACAAATGGATCAAGGAAGTACCGACGTTTAGGAGACCAGTAACACCATGTATACATGAGTTTCCAACTGGAGGGGAGGAAGCATTGGCAAGCTTATTGACATCTTATGATAACAAACTTTACAAACTACGGAAACTACAATTGGAAGTTAAGTATTTTGAAGAATGTAAGAGCGAACATGTGGTGCCTAAGGGGTTACAGTCTTGGCTATGTCCCAATGGAGTACAACCAGGGTCAGCGTTTCACAATGACCTGGTTGCTATGTTTGACAGGCATGGGGTTGAACTTTAATGTCGAAATATTATCAAATAGAAATAGACCAATTAACAACAGACGTTGGCAAAATGGATAGTGAAATCCAAAACCATGGCGATTTCGCAAGGTATACCTACGATTATAAGAGAATTTTCAATTCTATAGCTCAACAAATGACAAAGAATATGGACATAAAATTAAAAAAATTAAACCAAGATTTGACAGCATATAAAAATGGGGAGGTGTATCCAAAACCACGCCTATTGATGGTTAAGAACACTACCGACTGTTTGCGAGTGAACCTGAGCTCAACTAACAATGTAGAAAGGAACGCTTCCAACACACAGCAGCGTACTTTTAATTCGAATAAAGCAAATGAGCATTTTGGTACAACATCTAATTTTCCTAACAATTCCCCTAAAAGCTCTAATCGATAGGACGGGATGGATTATGAATTAAACCAACAGCAGGTTTTTTGGGAGGAGGTGGACACGAACGTCCAGAGAGGGTACAATACCAGGGGAGCAACGAGAAACCAAAGCAAACAAAACACGAACAAGAAGAAGAGGTAGAATGTGTGAGCCCTGAGGACGTGCACATTAAAAGAGGGACATACAAGAAACTGGTGAATTGCGCAGGTGACTTTAGCATTTATAACTACTCTGCTTTTGACATTGATCCAGATTTAGTGGAGCTATTTGCAAAAGGGTTTACATTTGTCCCAACTACAAGATGTAATTTGCCTGAGATATTGGTGGACTTAAAAATGTTTACACGTACGTTAAATTTCAAATTGCTGTATGGTGATACTAGTAACGAAACTAAAGACCTACTTATTTTAAGTTCTTTTAACCCGCCATTGCATCCATTGATTTTGGTGTTTGAAACTATGTGTGAGGTTGAACTAAGGAATTCACTTAAGAAACAACAAACAAATTTTTACCGAACATTAGTGAAGCAGAACGCATAGCTTTAAACTACTTAAGAACTCTACCAGTACGTGTGTTGAAATCTGATAAGGGTGGATGTTTAGCTATTATGGACATTTCTGATTATAACACACGTATGAAGAAAGTGCTGGAGAGTTCTATTTACAAGAGTTCTAGCATTAATGAGGTAAACAGGGCTCATAGGGAAATACACATTTATTTTGACGACTTGTTTATTGATGGATTGATAGACAACCCCATCTTGGACTATATAGTTACTTTGTCACCCATGATTCCAAGCATATTTGGGGTTCCCAAACTATACAAGTGTGTAGACGACCCCCCTATGCGAGCAATTGTTAATGCTAGACAATCTATTAGTTATGCTAGTGCAAAGTATGTGGATACTATCTTGAAAAAATATGTATTAAATGAGAAACAAATCTGTAAGGACTCTTGGTCCTTTTTAGAGTCGATGAGTACCATGGAATATGATAATGAAATTAATTTTTTAACAGTGGATGTGGTTGATCTATATTTTTCGATACCACACGATTTAGGAATAGAGTGGGTGGTTGAAAGGATGATACACCATGGTGCACCTGACACTGAAGTTAAAGTAGTTAAAATGTTACTGGATTTAATACTAAGAAATTTGTCACTTTTGACAGTGAGATTTTTTTACAGCAGACAGGGATCGCAATGGGCTCACCATGTGGAGCCAGTATGGCTAATTTAGTGATGGCCCATTGGGAGGCACATTTTGTATTCAATAATAGTGAAATAATGCAAACCATCTGGTTGTACACAAGGTTTTTGGATGATGTTTGTATATTGATTAAAGGTGACATGACAGTAGCTAATAAACTTCTTATGACATTTAATTCAACAACAAGTTTTTTGAAATTTACGAGTTGTTATAGTAACAGTAGTATAACATATTTAGATATACTACTTGAAAAAGATAATGACTTAGGAAGTTACGTAGCTCGAGTTTACCGAAAAGAAACATATTCCAATACGATGTTACACTTCACCAGTTTCCACCCCCTTCACCAGAAAAAAATCTGTTTTGAAAGGTCAGGTAGGGTGTGCTGCAAGAATGACCACATTGGATAGCCATTTTTTTAACGAATGTGAACTGTTAAGACAAATGTTCATGAATAGAGGGTATCCAAGCAACTTTGTGTGAGGTTCAAACAAAGAGATCAAAAAGGGTATACAAACTGATATTGGACCTACACATGGCGGAGGATAACACAGACCATGAAGGGATGGAAAACACTGTTATGATTAACAGTACACACACAAATGTAACAAATTTGTTTTCTCCTTATAGTTATGTGACAAGCTTTTCAACTCCATTTAGTAGTGATGCCTACACTGTGAAAGATATTATTGTAAAAAAATGGATAATTTTTTCTATAGAGAAAGAATTAGCTACTAAGTTAGGGGATAGACCTAAGACAGTGTTCAAGAAAGGAAAGAATTTAAAAGCCCTGATGGAACATCACAAACATGATGTGGTGCATACGCCTGGCATGTTTAAGTGTGAAGTGTGCAATTACTGTAGGTTTATAGCAATGGGTTCCATGTTCACAATACGTGATGAACGTTATGTAGTGAAGGGTAGATACAATTGTAATAGTAAGTCTGTTGTCTACCTTGCTCAGTGTCAGTCTTGTCTGGTGTTTTACATTGGAAAAACAGATAGAAAACTTAGAGAGTGTATGAACATACCTACAGTATTGAAAAGGCTAGAAATGACAACGCTCTAGCAAGACATTCTAATATGAATAAAGGGCACACCTTTAATTTCAGGGTTATTCAACAAGTTTTTGGGGATGGCAGACACCCCATTGTGAGTTTACTGTTAGAAAACAGGAATTACTTTGGCAACTACGACTAGATGCTAGTAAGGGGCCTGGATTAAACAAAATGTTGTTCATTTCCAGTGTATTAAAATTGTGGAGCCTACATAGGTGAGAATAGGATGAATGAGGGATAATTAGAGTATAAAGTATAATAAACAGTGAACTAAATAATAGTTGAAAACATCTATTTGCCGATGCTTGGGTTTCTTTGGGGTTTTTGATGGTAGTTGTTACTGGTATGTATATACTTTGTAGGGAAATGTACAATTTTTTGAATGAATAAAATGTTAAAATACTTACACAAGTAAGCTTAATGTCATATTATTTAATATTTATTCAAGATACCTATTTAACATTGCTTAAATTCAGACTTTTTAAAAATATTTTAAAATATTTTTAATGATATTTTTAATATTCTCAAACACATCTAATTAATCAACATTGATTGTGATGCGTTATTTATGAATTTTACAAGTCAAGTTTTTTTAACTAAATTAACTGACTATGACGAGTTGGAATGATTTAAACAATTTTTAGTGTTGTTTCTTTAAACATCAGTGAAGTAAGTTTATAGGAAGTAATGTTTTCTTTCAGGAATAGGGATCACTGATTGGATGGTTTTTCAATTGAATTAATTAATTATTGTGGATATATAACCGAGTGTCAATGTGTTGTTTAACGTCTGAAGAAGTCCAGTAAGTTACTGGATGAAAGGCGCTTAACTTGTGACAGTTGTTTTTTTATTAAATTTGGTGTTCACAGCCGATACAGTGTGCCTTTTGTCATTTTACTTAGGTGGTCTTATACCAGAATTATAAAAAATACTACCAGAGGATATAGATAAAAGGTCTACAGAGTAATAAAAACAGCTGCTGAAGTCCTCCCATCATGGAAATATTCCTTTATCTCACCTATTTTGAAACAAAATAAGGATCTTACAAAGTGTTCATCATACCCATTTCACTTTTAAATGTGGACTATAAGATGTTCATGTCGATTTTAGCTAACAGAATGAATCTACTTATACCTAAACTAAAAGATCAGACTATGTTTATTTTAAATAGACAAGAACCGGATAATATAATAACAATACAAACATTAATAGATGATGCAAATAAAAATAAAAAAGCACTTTCTATCATTAGTCTCAATTTAAATAAGCCTTTTGACTCAGTTAATTAGTCGTACTTTTCTAAAACACTTAAAGTGCAAAACTTCTCACCTGAGCTAATTGCATTGATTTCTAAGTTATACGATAATTCTTGTGCTTATGTTAAAATAGATTATTTTCTTTCTAATTCCTTTAAATTAAAGGCACAAAACAAAGCTGTCCATTATCGTCTTTTCATTTTGCAATAGCTATAGAACCCTTTGTTAATAGTATTAGTTCCAATAAGAATATTAATGGTATAATAAAAGAAGATTTTGAACTAAAGATTCACCTCTTTTCTGGTGATATTTTACTAACAATAGGAAATATAGAAAATTCATTAGAACATTTAACTACTTCTATGAGTCATTTTGAATAAATCTCACACTTAAGATTTAATCATAACAAAACAATGGCCTTATTAATTAATAAAAAAATTTAAAAAAATCATACAAAAAAAAAAATACTCTAACTTCAATTGGAATAACAATCAAATTAAATATTTTGGTATAAACATTATGTCTAATAGTAAAGAAATGATATAAACTTTCAACAGTTAGTTGGTAAAATTGTAAGTTTAGTCACAAATTGGAACAAATTCTTCTTTACCATGGAAGAACAATTAATACTTACTAAGATGGTAATTCTCCCTAAAATATTGTTTGTCTTACAATGTTTAGTACTATCTCCACAAAAAAAAAAAAAACAATGAAAAAGATAAATAATGGTCTAGTTAATTTTTTTTGGCATTCAAATAAACCAAGAATTTCCTTTGGCACAGAAAAGGATAGGATAATGGTGAAATAGGATTCCTTGATATTCAATTGTATGCTACTTCAACAATTGTAAACGTTATAGCATTGTGGTTAAATTTATCTTATGATTCAAAATGGAAACAAATGCATCAAGAAATAATAAATATATCACAACCAGTCATGAACAAATAGTACCTAATAGTTTTATCTGGTTATTAAATCTGTTGATTTGAAGATGTGCATAATGTCTTTCGGCTTTTCCTGGTTAGGGGTCACCACAGTGGAACTCCGGTCCGCTAATGCTTGGCAGTGGATTTTTTATGGTGCCGAGTTGCCAGCCCGATTCCCAACCTTCAAAGAAAGCACACCCATTCATGCACGCACCTACCTGCATGTCTTTAACATCACTCAACCACGGGGAGGACATGCAGACTCCACACAGAAAGCACTCCAGCTGAGAATCGAATGGGAGAACTTCTTGCTGTGAGGCAACAATGCTAACCGCTGCACCACCATGAAGATGTGCATAATAACTTTTAATTATATGCAAACAGTAGACAGCCTTGTGCATGTAGACATATACTGTTGACTGTCTTCACATAGTATATGTCTACAATTATATCTTTGCATGTGGAGCTTTTCTCCCTAGACCTCCACTGAAAAAGGATTTGTGTCCAGTTGGACTTTCCCAGTAAACAAATGTAAAATAAAATAAATAAATCAATAAAAAATGTTTGCATAAATGGTATTACACCTTCTTCTCAAATTCTCTATTTAAATAACATAATTTCCTCTTTCCAAATGTTCACATTTCCTAAACACTGTATTAAAGACTTAATATTTTCTATGTTTCCAATTGCATATAAAAATGATTGCTTAGAAAGGCATAACTTCAACAAAATACTAGTATTGAAACAACAAAGTAATTTAATTTATTGGCATCAATTCTTAAATGGTACTGATATATATACTATTGAAAATTTAAGGTCCAAATACAATCAAGATTATGAAAATTGGCTGATTTTACAAACATTTAGAGACTTTGTGAACATAGAGGTAAATAAGACATTTAACTTAGATAAGAAATTGTTCCCCACATTATTGGAATTCTTAATAAATATCAATTATAATGCAATGAAAAATAAATATTTGTTACAAATTTATAAAATTCTTAAGTTAAATTTCGCATGTTTAGACAAGTGGAACTACTTCTCAAAAATTAATAATGAAGACTTCTCTGAAGAATATAGGAAGTTAATATTCAAATCTACAGATAAAAAACTATAATTCAAAGTGGAAATGGATGATGATGAAACATGGGGGAAGTGCAAAAAAAAAAAAAAAAAAAAAAAAAAACAAGGAAAGACTGGGATTTTGGATGCAGGCCTTTAAGGAAAATAACAATAATCATGCAAAATATTATATCCACAGGGATGACTGCAATTAGGGATACATTACAGACAATAGGCAAGAGGGGGCAGAACTTATTGGAGAAAACTGGTAAAGGAACCAAGGTATTGGGAGCAAATAACTAGAGAGGGAAAGATGATAGAATGGGAAGACGCCAATAATTTACTTGGACTGCAGGTTAGAGATTGCCTTCCCTATCAGGGATTGATATCAGAGTATAGACAAAGAGAAAGACATAGGGGGATCCTAAACAAATAGAATTAAATACTGGAGATGTGATTCTGAAATAATAGCTGATTGTATGCATGTGGTATATGAATGTGAAGTCATCTCCCCCTTTTTTGGAAATAAATTAATAACTTTATTCAAGCTCTATGGTCAGATAGATGCAATATTTCTACATCTTTAGTTTTATTTAATGTTCCAATTCCTGAGATCACTCCAAAAGCCCGAGTGCCTCTTCTTTGGCCTATTCTTGCTATAGTCAGAAAAGTAATTACTAAAAACTGTACAAGTAAAGTTATCCCCTAGTGCTGAATTTATTAGTATGCCAAAAATTGTTTGCAGTAGTGAATTGCATACTGTAAAGATGAGTACTTCTAATCTTGGCTTAAACCTAAGGACTTGCTTGAAAAATATTATTTGTTGTTGATGTATAACTTTGATGTATTGATCAGCTGTGACCTATGTAAATAATTTGTTTTATAAACTGATTTGTTTATTTATTGTTTTAAAACCAAATAAAAAATAATAAAAAAAAGATGTCTAACCATACACTGCAGTTGTGCACCCTGCCATTTCACTTGATGGTATCATTATACCAAATCAAAAAAATGCATTCATCCTCATACTCCTCAATTCATTCTTGACAGTCCTAGCATCTTCGCAGAAAAGTTCCTGTGCTCAGTACTGAAACAAAAGTTTAAATTTTACAAGTGCTCCTATAGTCATGAGACTGACAACTACAACCTTCAAAAAAGTAGGCTGTAATGCCTACAGAAAGCCATCCCTTGCAGCTTTTGGCTTTGTTCCCCAGCTGCACCTTACCAATGCATGCTAACCCTAACTTGCATCTAACATTAAAAAAAAACCTTCCCATAAGACTACCACTACACAAGACACACACTCACCACACACATATACACACTCACTCTAAATAACCCAAACCTTAATAAATATTTACGATTATGCACACTTAATCTTCCCCATTACCAAACCCTTACTCCAACCCTAACCTCCACACATTTATAAACACACACACAAACAAATACCTAGTGCACATCCCACTTACATGTTAAAACAAACACACATCCAACAAAATGCCCGTTCGATACAACAAATATTCAGTCAAAAAGCACTGCAGTTCCACCTGTTGAACAAGGCATTCAAAGACTGAACAATCAGAGTGTGTGTGTGTGTGTGTGTGTGTGTGTGTGTGTGTGTGTGTGTGTGTGTGTGTGTGTGTGTGTGTGTAAATATATATGTATATATATATATATATATATATATATATATATATATATATATATATATATATATATAGGTATCACTGATTAAATTGTGTGATCACTGCAATCACTCTCTGCAAAATAAATATACCAACTCCAAGATCGCACTACAGTAAGGAAAAGGGTACATTTCCCATTCCACACTGTACCATGATCTCCATTCAAAACCTTTGAGTTTTCAGAACCTCAATCATATGGTCCTGACCATATGAATTTTGAGTTTCTGAAAACTCGATGATTTGATAGGGATCCACCCCGCCCCCACACACACACACACACACACACACACACACACACACACATTTTTACATCATAATATAAATAACCATATATACACATATATATATATATATATATATATATATATATATATATATATATATATATATATATATATATATATAGATATATATATATATATATATATATATAAATATATTGATAGATATGCACATATATACACACACATTTATGGTTTGCTGTTTGCTGTATTCATTGAACACTCAATTAAATAACATTATTTCTCTAGAGCATGACATGGATTATGGAACTTTTATCTGCGTCTGTAGCAAAAGACAAGACAGGATGATAGTGCACTTGTTTAACATTAGAATTAGGCACAGGTGCTTAGGGGAAAAAACACAGTGTGCAACAGTAGCAAAATAATGAAATCTTTTCTTTGCAGCTATGAGACTGAGGTTACTGGAAGGAGGTTTCTAGGCCAGCTCTCATTATTTTCATGTGTCAAGGGTTCACTATCATATCATTAACATTCACTGCCTGGCCTCCTTGTATCATAAGATGACGAATGTCCCTTTAGATCATTGCACCCTACACTTAGGAATTCATGCTGCACATAAACAGCCTACTGCCAGTAACTTAATAAGGCCTTTATCAGAGTATGCAGACTTAAGACTGTAAATGTTAATCAAAAGAATCTTTGGGAATTCAATTCAACTGGGGCTGTTACTTGCATTTCATGTTTGAGATGCAGTGAAAGGTGGCATCAAGCAAATGCTATTCTTTTTTTTTTTTTTTTGCATTAGTGAAGATACGAGAGAGTAAACTAACCCTCTGGTCAGAAAGAATACCTTATACCCACAGAAACTGTTACCACTGCAAGGTGCATTTTACGCAGTCATGTAAAATGTGATTCAGAGACATGTTTGACTGCAATGAGGAAAACCTCATTATCAAATAAGCTGCATGTCTCTGAATTGTATGTAATTATGGCCACTTTAGAAGTAATTACTACTGGCAGCCCATGCATTATGTTGGCATAGGGGAACCCCCCATTCACTCTTCCAGACATATGCAAACATTAATATACACACACACACACACACACACACACACACACACACACACACACACACACACACACACACACTTTCACATTAGACACATCCTGCCCACTCCAACACACTAACACCCTACTGTGATGATCCAGATATGCACACACACACACACACACACACACACACACACACACACACACACACACACACACACACACACACACACACATTCATTGGACACCATTTATACCAGTGCAGACATGTGCACTCACTGTCACACACATATACACACACCTCTACCACCGCCATCACAACTACAACTCTGATGATGATCCCTAAATGTAACTTAAACATGTTCTCTCCCTTTGATTATAATGGGGGAAACACAGCATTATGTGCATATTAATTAACACAACCAGCTGTTCTAATTTACACAACCAAGCAATCCAACAGGCATTTCTGTGGTGACGCACATGGTTAATTAGTACTAGCCAGAACCCCCCCCCAAATGACTGATTAGAATTTAACACAAATGTGGAGGCAACCCATCATGTTGATTCTACCAACTATAAAAAGAAATCACTACAGTTGGCATGTCTCTGAATAGGAAAGAGTTAATGTGAGTGGTTTGACATTCATATTAAGGCTTACATCTGCTGGGAACCCTTTCTGATTCCTATCTTATGTCATTTCCAATACTGTCATATGGTACTAATCATGCAGAATTATAAATGCTTAGACATAGCAAGAAAGCTAAAGATTTGACAGTACAAATCCAAGATTTAATGAAAAAATATCTTGTTACAAATGCTGAGGCTAGTATTAAAAGATACTTTCACCCTGAACAGTAAAACATTAACCTGTAAATTACAAATCAATACTAACAACTGTAATTGCATCAGTATTTCTCATAAATAGAACCAGATGTATGATTAGAGAAAGCATTTCATAGGCCTTCTAGGTCAAAAGAAATGTCAAGAAAGTAAAGCCATTCTCCAGGATTTTTGTTGTTTCTAAAATCAGTCCAGAGCTACCAACTCAAATAAATTATTTTTTTTACTAGAACTGTTTTTTTATTCCTTATTTAGACTTTCAGAAGTAATCAAATACCTTAAAAATAAAGCCCCGGATTACATTCCTTCAGATATTTATAAAATAATTGATGTCCACTTAAAATGTATCTCTTATTGCAGACTGCTTTGTCAGAGATACTGGGTGAGTAAATTGGTATAACTAAGGAAATGATTTTTTGAGCTATGATACGGAATCGGAATTGTTTAGACATAGTAAGACATTGCTGAGTCTAATTATGGTGGCTGCCAAAAAAGCAATTAATAGAAAATGGAAATCAAAGTCTAAACCAACTTTACTAGAAGTAGTGAATATAGTAACAGAGATAAAACAATTGGAAATGGGATCTTTAGAAAAGGGTAGGAGCAAATTACACAGGAAAAATGGGAATTGTGGGAACAATACATGCTGAGGAGGAATTAGGTTTAAAAGAAAGCAGGATTTGAATAAGCTATGTAATAGGTTCATAGGTAGGTACTAGGCTATTGGCCCAAGGGCCTAAGTAAGCCTAGCCAACAAGGTTCCTTGGCTTACGCCACCCAAGAAAGTTATTTTCCTGTGCCCCTGTTGAGCAGAGCCACATAAGTGATCCCTGGGGTATATTTCCTATTTCCCATCCCATTTCTTGAAGAGTGCTAATAAGGAACTTTGCTTGACATAGATGGGTAGCTTGTTCCAGAGTATGGGAAGTCTCTGGGAAAGGAATCTATCCCTCCAGCATGTCCTGTTTATTGTGGTGACAAGGTTCAGGTCCCTAGAGTGTGCAGCTTGGAGGGATTGGTATTTCTTTAGGTGTAGCATCTCCAACAGCTCTGGGTTTGACATAGCTTTATATATTAGGCAGAGATTACCTCGGAGTAGATGATATGCTACGGAGTAAAGCTGGAGTTTTTTGAGCTGGTCAGTGTAGGGCATCTGTTTGAGGCCAGCAATCCCCTTTGTGAGGTACTTCTGTAGCCTTTCCAGCTGCTGCAGATGTCTTGTGAGGTACATTCCAAAAGGGGCATTGTACTCTATAATGGGTTTAATGAGTGTCGAGCAGAGGGGAACAATGACCTCTTTTTTCCTGGATGAGAACCCTTTTGTGATGAGGTGTGCCATGTAGAAGGATTTCCTGACTACTGTGCTGATTCGATTATCAAAGAAGACACTACTGTCCATCTGGGTCCCAAGGTCTCATCACACATTCGGCATTAATTAGACTGCCGCCTATGTGGTAGTTCATGGATACAGAGTTTTTACCAAAAAGGATAACAATGCACTTTTTGGCAGTGAGCTTGAGGCCATGGCTCTGACACCAGGCATCTGTCTCAGTGAGGCCCTTCTGTAGGATGTCCACATCATTTGGGGACTCGACTATGGCTCCTAGTTTGCAGTCATCTGCGAACTTCATTAGCCAAAGGCCTTTTGTGTTAGCCTATATTTCAGGAAGTAGATACCAAACAGGAGAGGTCCCAAGACTGAACACTGTGGTACTCCACTTGTCACTGGTTTGAAGTCAGATTTGGAGTCTGCAACTTTTACAGTGTGGGTTCTGTCAGTGAGCCAGTTGGCAACCCATCTTGTGACATAGGGATTTATACCTAGTTTAGTGAGTTTAGCTATAATTCCAGAATGGGGGATGGTGGTGAAAGCTTTGGCAAGTTCAAGATAGGCTGTGTGAACCACCTTACCCTCGTCTATGGCTTTGGTGATTGCATCAAAGAAGTCAAACAGGTTCAGGAGGCATGATCTGCCTTTCACAGACCTGAACTGGGTGGGGTCTAGAGTTTAGATGTTACCAATGTCTTTGTTTATGAGTTCCATGATGATACGTTCCATGGGTTTACAGACCAGGCTCATCAGGCTAATAGGGCGATACTTCCCGGGATCAGTGGTGGCTCCCCCTTTGTGGAGTGGGATAACTGTTGCTGTGTGCCATTCAGTGGACACAAAGCCTGATGTGAGGCTATGATTGAACATAGTGCTTAGTTGGGGAGCCAGTCCATTCTGAGGTTCATGTAAAATGCAGCCTGGGATGTTGTCCGGTCCCATGGATGTTGGGTTTTTGGCTTTAGAGAGTGCAGCTTTTACCTGCATAGTTTTGATTACAGGGACTCTGCATTCTTACTGTGTAGATATGGGCCCTTTAGGGGGTGAGAGGGGGGTAAAGTTAGTACAGAACCTATCTGCCAGGATGTTGGCAATATCAGTTGGTTCTGTAATTTTCATGCCATTGTGCTGTAACTCAGAGCAGATCTGGGTGTTTCCACTGAGATTTTTGATATAGCTATAGAATGCTTTGTGGTTGTCCCTAGAATCAATGGTGATTTTGTTTTCATAGCTAGCTTTGGAGGATCTTATAAGGAATCTCAGCTTCTTACTGTGGCTGACCATGGAGCTCCTCCACTCATGAGATTTTACTGTCTTTTGCAACAGTTTCTTCCTTCTGTTGTAGAGTTTGTTTATGGCAGTGGACCACCAGATTGGCTTCCTTTTTTTGGGGGATAGCATCTTGGTTCTGTTTGGAATAGCACGATCCATGCACTCGTGTAAGTGCTTATAGAGTGCATTTGTGTAGGATTCAACAGTCAGAACTGTATTGTCCAGCTGCATGGGTGTCATGAAGTTCACCACTTCTGTCTTAAGAAGCATGAAGTTGGCTTTGGAGAAATTTTTTACCGTGGTTTCCTTAATGGGGGGTTGGGGGTGGGATGTGGATATCTAGGGCGATTAGCTTATGGTCGGATCTGACCAATGAGGAGTTGAATTCAGGTGTGAAACACCGGTCACTCAAGTTGGTAATGACTAGGTCTAGGATATTGTTGCCCCTGGTGGGGGTGTGGATAAGTTGATCCAAGGCACTGGAATTTATGAATTCCAGAAAGCGCTGAGCAAAGGAGTTGGTACATGAGTAGTTTTCCCAGTTAATGGTGGGGTAGTTGAAATCGCCCATTATTAGGGTGTTTGGTTGAACCCTAATATATCAAGAAAAGAGGCGTGGGAATCCTGGGGCATGGTGGGGGATCTGTAGCAAGCTACAATTTGGATTGCAGCTTTGCCCAGAGTTAGTTGCACTTGGCTAACCTCGGATGCATTATGCTGAGCAACTAGCCTGGAGGTGTGGATATCCTTAATGAATATGGACACACCTCCGCCTTTGGTGTTCCGGTCCAGGTTAGGTGGTCGAAATGTGTGGTATAAGTTGCAGCCTGGTAATGCAGGGGTGCTCTCTGGAGCCTTGAACCAGGTCTCAGTTATTGCACAGCTATCGATGTTCTCCATTTTAAGGAGTGGCTCGAGGGAGTGCATTTTGAGATTTAGACTTCTAGCACTGAGTAGCATTACCCTCAGTTTTTGCTTGCCTGTTCCTGTTATGGTAGTAAATTTGTCATTTGAAGCTTGCATAAAAAAGGCACTATAGGGGTGGCAAGAGCCTTAGCCAGTATCCGGATTCCCAGGGGTGACAGGTGCAGGCTATCTCTGGCAAAGCATCATGGTCTGTTGACCATATCATCCCAGGCAGACAGATACTGGATCCCCTTAGAATGACACCAGAAGCTTAGCCAATTGTTGAAGTCAATCATTTTGTCCTTGTACTGTGGTATCATTTTGGGTGATGGCAGGATGCTACTCAGGGCTAGGGTCATAACTGCCTGGGCTACAAGATCAGAGAGCTCTTCCATGTCTTTTTTTATGTAGTACAGGGAGGTGCGCCTCAGGTCATTCACACCAACATGACCAATGACAGGGTCATATTTGTACTTGTTGTGGAGTGACCTGAGTGCATGGGTTATGTGGCAGATCCTAGCACCGGACAGGCAGCTGACAGTAATCTTCTCCTTGTTTAGCCTGGTGAGTGGGACATCAGTGTGTCTGACTATAGAGTCACCTATGACTAGTGTGTTAGGTATGTTGTTTTGCCTTATGGGCTGTGGTTGAGTGGCACACTGAGTCTGTGGGCTATGTGTCATTTGGGTTGTGTTGGGGGGTGGAGGTTGCTTGCGTTCTGCTTTGGACGTCTCTGTTGCTTGAGCAAATTATTATTGAGAGCCTCTGTGAATGTTTTTGTGTTTCTATGTGTGGATTTTGGTGGTATAGGTTTAGTGGGACTATGTGATGAGTGTAGTGTGGTGCAAGTGTTTACCTTCTCCTCTTGACTTTCAAGTTCACTCTTGGTTGGAGAGAGCTTTACATCAAGTTTGGCTAGATAAGTGCATCTCTCACAGGCTGTAGTGTTGGGTGGTAGGAGGAGAGGGTTGTCTGTGTACATGAGGCAATTGCTACATTGCCCCAAGATGCCCAGATTCATCTGACAGACAGGAGAGAACACTGGGAGCTGACCCTTGGACATGCCTGAATAAAAAACTATTTTCCTCTAAACAAGTGAGAAAAGTGAGTACAAGAGCTGTTTTTCTCTAAGCAAGTGAGGAAGGTAAGTACAAAAACTGTTTTCCTCTAGGTAATGAGGAAGATTAAGTGCTGTAGTAATTTGTAGCTTGTTTAGTGCTTACAACAAGTTCTGAACAAGTGCTGAGTGCAAATAAGCAAATTCAAGTGCTAAAACTAAGAATCTATGTCTGAACTAGACTAGTTACAGGAAAGAAACAAGTTTGTTTGACTGATAATGACTGGCTAGATTATAAGAAATGTGCATAAATAATGTTTGCAAGTGCAACTACAGTTGTGTCACCATGGTTTGTAATGTATAACATTTGCAACTGGAATTGTGTCAATATGGTTTGTTTAAATTTATATAAATGTAAGATTGCTTATGTCATATGTGATAATTTAATAAATATATTTCTTGTTTATAAAAAATGCATCTCTTATTAGTATAAAAGGGGATTATATAGCTCCAGCTGGTTCCTTTTCGTGATATTCAGGCCTACCCACTGCTGTATTAATTCAAATTAACCAAAGCAGGTATGTTCCTTTTATGATCCTATATCTTTATTAAATAGTAACCATTACTATAACTGGTTCAACTTTATGGCAACAGAATAAAACCCCTTGGGCCTGCATTAATTCTCCCTGTCAGACAAGTTTCCCAGAAAATATTATATTAACAACAACATTAAAAGGAATCTGCTATTGCTAGGCACCAGAATGTTTCTTTACTTTTTCAAAGCTCAGACACAAAAATAACTTAAAAGGTTGTTATTCACTAGTTTTTGCAACTAAAGATTTTAATATTCTCACTGACACCAACAGACTTGGTGTTGCAGTTTTTCCATTTGGGATCTTTAAGAACCTTTCACCCCTTTTGATTGAATAAACACAAAAACCAGAGCCGATGGCGGAAAAATAAACTAGTAAAAAGCCAATAACCACCAGCTCTAGGTACAAATAAATCAGGTCCCAAATGAAGTAGCAAGTTGGAGTTTAATATCCACTGTATTTCCGATACAATAGTTGATGCACTTAATACATTATTCACTAGGTATTTTATTTTGTTTCATTACGATTGGTTAGTTTAAATGTTAATTGGAGTAAGCACACTATATAAGGAAAAGTTTTCATTATGGTAGTCATTACTGAGGAAGTTGATGACGAAACGTGTTTTTGCAAACGTTGTTTTGTTATTCTGTGGACATCATTTTTGCTGCTATTGTATCGGAAATACAGTGGATATTAAACTCCAACTTGCTACTTCATTCGGGACCTGATTTATTTGTACCTGGAGCTGGTGGTTATTGCCTTTTGATTGAATGTTTACTACATGTCCAAGGCACCATCTGGAAAATATTCAAAAAGA
>NC_056737.1:647843777-647898777 GCF_019279795.1 Protopterus annectens
ACAACAGCATAAAACTTTTAAAGATGGACTTTTCCTCTTAACAAAATAGTGAGATCACAATTATGTGACTTAAAACATAGAATTAATTTATGTTTATATCTTATGGGTCAACATACTAGAAATTAAACGGGAAAAATATTAAGACATTGACAAAATTAAGAGATCTTTACCTACTAAGAAACTGAGTGTATCAAACTAACCCTAAGATACTTCCCATACATACATACTCTAAAAAATTCTATATTCCACATGCTGTCACTCTGAAAGGGTCTGTCACACATTCATGTTTAGGAATATTTGTAACAAATATCTATGGTAAGTAATAGTGGATCATACAAATTCGGCAACAGAACTTCTTACAATTACGAAGTTGGTGAAGCTTAATGTGAAAATGCACTTGTATGCTTTTTGCAATTCAAGGACCTGAATTAAATACTTCTCTCTGTATGGTGTCTTGTGCTGTAACTTTCTTTTCTCTTTCCTGTGGATTTATGTACTCAGCGCATTACTTTATCCTGTGAGTTCTTCTGTTGATTTATTTTAGAATACCATCCAGGGTTGCCAGATGTCCCTATTTGGGCAGGACTGTCCCGAGATCAGCAGCCTGATCCCGAGTCCCGCACTGCCAGTTTAAGTCCCCTTTTTTTTTTCCGCTTTTTTGATTGGCCCATATATACCAGCATATGGGCCAAAAATCACTAAACATGTAAGCTTTGTGTTTATTGCGTTCCCATTAAGTTCCGCGATTTACAAAAGTAACGCGATCCACTCGTAATATACCAATCAAAAAATATAGGTCATAGGCCAGTAAAAAAAATAGCTGCTTTCTGTTCAATCTTGAACATCATGTTCCACATTAAACAGAGTTGATTCCCATGATTTTGATTTTTGATTGGCCCGTATACCAAATACGGGCCAATCACAAAAAACAAAACTTATCTGATTTCTGGCCAGAACAGATTAACAGAAGTTAAACAGAAGTATTTTTTGTTTGCCCAGGGCAATCAAAAAATAAATAAACACAAAAAAATTTTTTTTTAAAGAGCTTTTTCTTGAATCTTCCGTCTTATCGCGCGCGTTTTTTTTTTTTTTTTTTTTTTTTAGTTGAAAGACCTTTTTTTTTTTTTTAAAGTCTTCAGTTTGTCCCTACCTGGCCAGTTGGAAATCTGGCAACCCTGATACCATCATATGAAAAAAACAAGAAACTCTTTTTATCTTTTTTAAAATGACATCACTGTATCTCCTAACTTCTTACAGTATTTTGCCACTGTCTTCCACAGCTGGGAAGGCTTTATAATGCACGATGAATGTAAAGGATGTTAAGTGCATTATGGTAAATATAGTTTGCATAACTCTCAACCGTCCAGCTCCAAAATGAGGAACACTACCTCTCATAATGTAGAACAAAATGGCTAAAACGTGGAACACTTACAAGCAGCTTACTAACAACTTCATCTAAGAAGCTCATAGGATGGTTAAAATGCAATATTTTACTTATACAATAGTTCATTTCATGAATTAATGTGATTCAGTTCTATTTATTATGGATATCAGTTAAAAAGACTGCTAATACAGAATTCATGACAGACCTTTCAATGTGAAACTTCAAGGAACATGAACTTTTTAAGAACCAAAATGAGGAATGTTCCTTGTGATGAGGTACATGTGTGAGGTATGATAGTTTCTGTCTGATTTTTAAGGACTTGGGAGTACGTGTCCTCTTACATACATGCTAACATCCAGTGGCTAGTTTCTTTTTGTTTGTTTTTTTTTAAAGATTTCAGTATTACACTTTTTTTTTTTTTTTTTAACTTTTTTGACTGTATGTGCCTTTGGGGAGGTGCAAGTTTGTCTTCCATTCTATTGGCACTAACAGTTGTTTTCTCTGTTTATCAGAGCAGAGAACACGACTGCTGCAGCTTTTGTTCCCAATAGCAATGGCTCCTGAGACTTACTCAGGTTAGTGATGCTAGATTCAGTTGGGTATGCTGACTGCTGTGGCCATTTGTCATGTGCATTTTTTAATATTAATTGTCAAACACTGTATAATAATACATACTACCTTTTTATACAGTCTGAACTATATGCTTACAATTTAAACAATAGCATCTTATGAATTATCTGATTTCATGTATTACTTGCAACTGCTGAGTAAACATGAGAGTGCAATGTTTTAGTTAGAATTTACAACATATTATTCAGCCTAATATTCTTCAAATACTATATAAATTACTTTTGAGCTGGGTTGCCTGGTGAACTTGTTCTGTACAGGTATCTGTAGATACTAGAACTCTGTATTGTCTTCATATTATTTCTGACACCAATTTTTTTACCATCACAGCAGCACATACACTTGGAGATAGTCTGGAGCTATTTTTATCTCACATAATACGTAATCAATTATCACACTGCAATCAGATTGCACAGATCATCTGAGGAGCTATGTAACAAAGGTTAGATTCTAAATGAATATTCTTAAATCCTTGATTGTTAAATCAGCAATTTGTCTAGATGGAGTTAGTTGCACTTCCAATGCATCATTCTCTCTGCTTCACTAACAAATGCCACTTTTAACTTTACAAGTCAACAATAACGCCCATGATGAGCTCTGCAGTTCATATTGGAAAACATCAGGGTTCAAAGAACATGTGATTTTTTTAAGTGCAGTAATCTTTCCTTTTTCAGTGTAAACTCTTTTCAATCAGGTTTTCCATTGTGGGTACAGTCAAAAGTTTCTGTACTTTTTTATGAATTGCTTATGTAACACTGCAGTTTTGAAACATACTAACAAAAAATTAACCTAGTCTGTCTGTACAATGTGTCTCACTTGAAATGATAGACTGATGATTCTACTGTTTTAAGCAACAGTATGTGTGCCATTATGTATGACAAGTTATTTCCAATAAATGTTCCACTTCTTTCATTCACTTAGGTTATAATATTAGCTTTTGGTTTAATTTGTCACATAATATGCATTATTTGATTGAACTAATTCCCTGAAAGTGTTGCATACTTTGTTATAGAGTTTTTATATTTAGATTTCATTTATTTAGTTTGGGACTGTCTCATATCCCAGCAATACTATATAACATGCTTTTGGGCTAGACCTCTCAGTTTGACTCAGATTGTTTGTTTATCTGCAAAGTCCTTAGCCCACATTTGCTCTATGGAGAAGGGCATTTCACTTTCCCTGTCCCAAACACTACTGCCCACAAGCACCTATAATTAAATACATTTCTACCAGCTCCTCATATGGCCTTCCTATTTATTCTATCTCGACTTTTGCAGACATTGCTCTGCGAGCATTGCTCAGTACAGTAGAGAGTCAATTATCCGAATGTCGATTATCTGAAACATCAATTATCCGAACGTTGATTATCTGAAACATCAATTATATGAACACAGCCTTCCAAAGTTTTTGTGTAGGAAAAATCATAAAGTCTGAATATGTAAACATTACACTTATTCACTTGTGTGCGTTTTTTGAGCTTGTCGCCTGCTTGTGTGTAAAATATATTCTTTATTGTCCACTGGATGTATTCCCTGCTTGCAGAAAAAACAAGATTTTAGGGTACTTTTCCGTTATCAGGGCAACAGTTACAACGCACTTGGGTGATGTCAATTTCTGTGTCACTTGGCTGTATCTTTTTGCAAGAATGCCGTGAATGCCAGGGGAAACATATAACGTTGGTATTTTTTCAGATATCTCAAGTCAGGCATTTCTTTAAGGAAAATAGACATTTTACGGCTCAAACCATACATACAAAAGCAAAGGACTGGACTCCAATTATTTGACTGGTTTATGTTGTTTCGTTGTATATAAGGTGTCTTTGATGCAACTGTTTCAGGTAACTTAGCACATATTTTTGTCTTAAAATCTCAGAACAGTTGCCCACCCCACCCCACCGACACCACTACTGACATTGGGATTTGGGACTGTACCACAAAAGAGAGGGATAGGATGTAACATTACACTTGCACACACAATTGTTGTCTGCTACAATGTGGCATCATCACATTCAGCAATGATAACAGGAACAGGCAAATGTGGTATTGAAGAATCGTGGCTTAAATAATTTATTTACAGAAAAAAAAGAGAACTTGCACGAATAAGAGAAAAAAATTTGTGCACCATGCTGAACTCTGACTGAGCCTCATAACAATGGGCCACAAACAGGGTTACTTATTTGTTCTTATTACAAGGTGCTGATTTTGCTGCTACTTTGTCAAGCTTATCATCAGTCCTTGAAGGGTTAGAGCACCTTGCAAACTTCTCTATGAGACAAATATTTTTCTGCAAGAACATATAGAAGACAGTAATGCTAAAAAAAGACGGTACTTCAGCTGTGCGATCATTGCGTGCACATGCTAGCGCATTAGAACTGTTGCCCCGATAACGGAAAAGTACCGGTTTTAGAAGTTTTTTATCCAGTTTAATGTATGTTTGCTTATCTGAATAGTTTGATTATCCTAACTACCCTAGGTCCCAATTAGTTCAGATAATCAACTATCTACTGTATTTTGAAAAAACTGAGCTCCCTACTCTTAAATGAAGGTTTGGATTTCTCCTTATATCTAAATCTTGTCTAGTCTAGTGTATTTCAGTGACAAGTCACCCTCTCTTTCATCCTAAGGTACATTTCTGTAAATCACCTACTGAACAGCAGTTTTTTTTAATGCCAAAATAATGAAATTGTTATTTTTCATACTCCCAAAAAACACTTTTTGCTTTCCTATCTCCCGTACTTTGTCTTATTGTCGTCTTCCACAGATGTCTGTCTTTACTACTTCTCTAGCATATGCCTTTCTCTAGTGTTGATGCTATCCCACCAAATACTCCTCTCACTTAGCTTTTACCAGTCCCTCCAGTTAGTTAACTGGTATACAAGTTTCAAACCTGTACCTATAGTACTATTAGTACTGGAATTTCTACTTCATGCCTACTTTCCTAAGGTCCTACCTTCTTCCTCTTCACTGCTTGCTGCCTTTCAAGTATAAATCTATTTTGCTGTCCATGATGACTATTTGATAATACAAGAAAAGTATTTCAACTTTTCAAAATAACTAATGATTCTAGATCACATCATCTTCGTCCCGTCTACTCCAAGCAGGACTCATTTTGTTTAATTTCTTTATTTAATATTTGTTAATAGTGAAAGTGGACTGGCCAATGGAACATTTAGTGCCCTAGCCTGAGTCAGAAAGACAGCAACAATTTATATAAACTACACAGAAATAATAACATATAATAAAAACAACAATAGGGCTATGAATTAAAGAATTACATGAAAGGTAAACAATTATTAAAAAAAATACATCACAGCAGTAATCACTCATTGTAGCTAGTTTTGTACTATTTGTAGCAGTATATAGAACCAAATATATATACTATAAAGACAGTGGTGAGTCCAGTAATAACATAATTAAGTTAATCAGCATCTCAGAAACAATCATGTCTGTAGACTGTTGAGGTATCCAATGAACTATCTATTAAAAATAACATATTCATTTATAATCTTGACTTTGTGTCATAAGTGGTTCCTTGACAGTGACAAAGTTTCGGAGAAAATCCTTTCTCCCAATGACAGGTTGAAAGTGAGGTTCTACAAAATCATGATTCAAGACAATTGGATCTCAATGAATATAATTAATTCATTATCCAAAACCTCTTTGCCAAAGGGGAGAGTAGTTACAACTGAGAAGTTTAAAATAAAAATCAATGAGTTCAACACCAAAAAAGTCCTAGCAGCTGCTGGGAATTAGTTAGCGCTTTGAGACAAAGTGATTAATCTACATTTGCTGTTCTCAGCCATCTGCAAAATAGTTGTGTTGCTGGGTGCATAAGTTAAGGACAATAAATGGGAAGAGTATACTCAAGTCAAGCTATCAAAATATTTAAGCATATGGCTAGTCAAGCCCCACAGTCAGTAGACTGGATAAGCTAAAGCAAATTTTAACTGGCTTAGAACCTCATCAATTTTATCTAAAGTAAAAAGAAGTGACTGATCTAATCGTCCATAAAGGTGTCTCTGGGAAATCCACCTGTTCAAATGTAGTACTGCCAGGGTAATTAAAACTGGTATTAAGATTGCAAAAATGTTTATGGAATGTACCAAATACCACCACAGTTATAGACTACTTCTTCAAATGAATTATTAATTTTCCAGATCAGGACAAAATATTTCTATAGTTGTTCTTGCGGTATTTTAATAAAGGAACATGACCAGAAAATGGCAGTACATTGTTAATCTTACTAAGGGAAGATCAAAGAGTAGAGTACTGGTAGGTGCCAGGCTTAAGTGTGATATATTTAGTACTGATGGGTGTCAGGTTTAAGTGTAATATATTTAGTACTGATGGGTGTCAGGCTTAAGTGTGATATATTTAGTACTGATGGGTGTCAGGCTTAAGTGTGATATATTTAGCACTGGTGGGTGCCAGGCTTACGTGTGATATATTTAGCACTGGTGGGTGTCAGGCTTAAGTGTTATATATTTAGTACTGATGGGTGTCAGGCTTAAGTGTGATATATTTAGTACTGATGGGTGTCAGGTGTAAATGTGATATATTTAGTACTGATGGGTGTCAGGCTTAAGTGTGATATATTTAGTACTGATGAGTGTCAGGCTTAAGTGTGATATATTTAGTACTGATGGGTGTCAGGCTTAAGTGTGATATATTTAGTACTGGTGGGTGCCAGACTTAAGTGTGATATATTTAGTACTGGTGGGTGTCAGGCTTAAGTGTGATATATTTAGTACTGATGGGTGTCAGGCTTAAGTGTGATATATTTAGTACTGATGGGTGTCAGGCTTAAGTGTGATATATTTAGTACTGATGGGTGTCAGGCTTAAGTGTGATATATTTAGTACTGATGGATGCCAAGCTTAAGTGTGGTATATTTATGACTGAGTCTGTAAAGTGAAATCACAAGTTTATAATAGATTTAAGGTGTAATAAAACATCAGGATTACAGTATCTTGCAGTATTCCCCCTTGCTCCAAAGTACAGATATTTCAGAGTTAGTATATATAAATAGTAGGGTATGTGGCGGTTACATAACTTCAATATCCAAGAATATGGGGATTAAGCCCCTACAAAAATGCTTAACTAGTGTTTTTAATGAGTTTCAGATTTTGACATGTAGATATAAACTTGCAATTCTGTGACTCATTTTTGAGTCTCAATGATGTGTATTTCATGTATCTGCCATGGTGCCATTACTGATAAATAAGGGGAATAAAACAAGGATAAAGCCATGCAGGACCTCAGCTTAAAAGATATTCTTCTTGCAACTACTGTACCCTGGATGAATATGTAAAGTCCTGTCACTACAATAAAAGGGGTAAACTTTAACAAAATAATTGCCAAATCTGCAAGTGGTTAACCTCCTAAATAGTAGACCATGATGTACTACTTTGAATGCCCATCTAAGATCAAGAAACAGAACTCTAAAAGAAAAGCCTTTATCCATATTGTTGTACACTTGGTCTGTGGTGACCTGCAGATGATCAATGTTTAGCTTTTCGATAATGGTTGGAAAAATACTATACTCCAAAGAAACTCACAGAGACCAAGCATAAAATCTGAAGCCAGTTGATTACTGAGTACTGTGCACACATGCAGTCATCTTTAACAGAAGCTCCGCACTTACATACATTGGTCCATACACCACATTAATCTCTTCCTAGATTAAAGATATATTCAATTAGGTTTCTAAGATAGAATGTTATTTCTGTTTTTTAAACCTATGTACCTCTATCCCTGTTGGCCACTGGGCCTCCAACAGCATGCCATGAGCCCATTCATGCACTTGTATTGGGGTTTACCCAGTTCAGGAGAAGGAGAGTCGACCAGCAGCCATGGATGTGGTTTGAGTCCTCACTGATATCCTGACAATGTGTGTTTCTATAAGGATCCAAGCAGTCTGTGGAAGCTCTCAACTTCCTTTGCTTGTACTTGCATCCACATACAAGCTACAAAGGCTGCTATCACCACTTTGGATCATGAAGCCCATTTCCCCAGTCATGGCTATTTTGATGCCATGAGAACTCTGCTCACATGGTGATCACCTTACCGGAACCACACCTCCTTCTCTCTAGAATAAGACAGCTAATGATAGCCACTCCCACACTCCCCATCCCTCTCTTTCAGTTCCCAAGGCAGTAGCTGAATTTCCATTGTCTGGGCTGTAGTCAAGGCTTTGTCCCTTTATGAAATACCACTTTGTCCGGCCTTATGCCAGGGCTGATTTAATGAGGCAGGAAGCTCAGTAGTGGCATGCAGCACAATTTATCTACACATAACTTGTGACTTATAAGGTAAGAATGTCAGGTGATTTTCTAAACGTCTGTGATGAACTTAGTTCAGGTAGGGAAGCCTGGCTTTCTAGCACTTTAGATTCATTTGTCTGTATGACAGTCTTTTGGTAAGTATCAGGAAGCAAGACTGAAAACCTATTCATTGTCCACATTTTATATCAACAGATTTGCTGTCCAGTATACTTCTAAATTAATTATCTTCTTTTGAAGTGTTATCACTCTTAAAATGTAGAATATCTAGGTTTGAGCTAGCGAGAATTTCTTCTGTAAAAAAAAAAAAATCAGTTACTTGAATTCAAAAATCACAACCCTCTCTTTTCCACAGTATTACCTGGAATGCCCTTAAAATGCTGAACCTCCTTTCTCTTTCATGTTTGTCATACCTGGACCTTTGCAGGCACTGTTTCTTGGACTGCCCCACTCAAACTCAAACTCAGTTTCATCAAATCAAAGGTTTGTTTCTGATACGCCTGCCTACTCAAGAACAATTCTGCAGGGGGTTTCCCCATTGTACAGTCTGATGTTGTGCACTGCAGCAGAAAAGGCAAACTGTTATCCTCAGCACTACCCAGCTGCTTTAATGGGATAAATTATTCCTTCTGTATAACAAAGCATAAATTGGGTTCTATTTGCAGTAAAGGTATTTTTAAGTACCTCACAGCCAGCAATAGTCTTAAATCATTAATGGTAGTTTGATCTTGTTCAACCATTTTGAATAGGCGTCCATTACCATCTGAGAACACCATTCATAACTGGTCATGTGAATCATTATGTAATCTTTTCCAACATCTACCCAGAAATTTCCAGTGGATGTAACTGTGCTTGTATTAATATTTCTGTTTCATCTGGCATGGCACACACTCTCTAGACATACTTTCGATCTCTTCATCTAGCTTTTGGCCAACAAACTTTTAGCAAGTGTTTCATTTTAGCAAAATTAGTTTTTTTTTTTTTCAGGGACAGCTTGTCTTGTTTTCCATAGAATGATTACTGGATTCCAATTTCAACGCACCTCTTTTTCTACTGAGAACTTAAATCTCCTTTTATTACATCATTTAAAATTCTTAACTTATGTCTGGTAGAAAGTCTTCCAATGCAAAGCTCAACACCTTTGACCCTTTCTGGTCAGCTGCAGTTACATGTCCTATCATTTCTGCTTTGATAGGAATGCACTGGAGGTGTTCTTTAATCAGCGTATACACATCCTGGCATTCAGACAGCATGGTGGAAAGTGGCAACACCCAGAGAGGAAGCATTTCTGAGACTCATGTAGCAGAGCTGCATTAGGGTAAAACAGCACTATATGTAGCATATGCAAATGACGATACGATATGGAAATGAGGTTCTATATGCAAATGAGGCACATTAAGTATCCAAGTTATGTCATTAAACATGGCAGAGTGATTCATAAATGTATAAAGCAAGTATGTTGCTCTGCAGTGATCACCTATTCTGAATGCCAATATCCAAGTAATGCCATTAAACATGGCAGAGTGATTAAAAAATGTATAAAGCAGGTACATTGCTCTGCAGTGATTACCTCTTCTGAATGCCAGTTATTATTGCCAGTGTACAAGATGCTAGAAAGTTTATGACAGCAACAACTATAGAAGAGTATGATGTGTTACTAGCTGATCTTAGAGCCATTGCCTGTGAAGAAGTGTACCACTGCCCTCTATGCCAATGCAGACAATTCCAATATCTAACGTACTAGAACTTGGATAAGCAGCAGATCATGGACCACTTCAGTGTATATAAATACAGCACTTCACTGAAGTGTGTCACTGCATGTGGAATCAAAGAAAATGTACAGACTGCCATCCCAGTGGACGTTAAGGTATGTGTAACTTTAGCTTTAGGGTCCTTTTGGCAACCTACAGGCATACTAGAAATGTTGCTGGTGTCAGCCATGTGTATCCTACACCATCCTACACCATAGGAAACTACTAGGCATGTAATCCTGAAGACCATTAAGAAACCAGGCCCAGATTCCCAGTTGTCTTGATGCACTGTCAGTTTAAGGTTACATAGTAGGCAAATGAAGGCTGTGGGAATCAAATCCTGTACTACTGAAATTATAGTATTAACCTCTCATAGCCTTAATCTTCTGCACTAATTCTCAGACTATTCCTTTGCACTAACTGACAGTGGACGTTAAGGTTTGTCTTCTTTAACCATCTAAGCTACAGAGACCTTTCAGCAAACTATAGGGAACATGCTAGGAATTTTACAAGTATCAACCTTGTGTATCCTACACCAATTCCTCAGCCTTGTGCACAAGCAATACAGCATATGGTGGAACATATGTGGTTTCCAAGGAATGCAGAGGAGAGAAACACCATTATGCAGGCATTTTACAAATTGCCCATTTCATTGAGGTCATGGGAGCCACTTATTGCACACACACATTGTCATTAAGGCCTCATCTGGTCAACAAGGTGTCAGGTGTAGCCACTGGGAGAATTTCCAGTCTCTCAACTGCCAGGTAATCTGAAGTTCCCAGATGGTGGTTCCCAGTAGGCATGATGCCACATCTTCTCACAGGGGAAATTGATTGTATAGAGCTATTGGAACAAGAGCATGTAGCCTGGTGAAGTGTCACAGTGAACGTAGCCTGAGGAGCATCATTGGCCACGTACATGAGACCAACCATAGGCAGGTATTGTGGCTTCTGTGGATAGAGCTGACATTGATGCTGTCTCAAGAATAATCTGTAAATTAAGTGTGCCTGGCCTGTAACTGGCACCTTTCATCTGGACCCATGCTCAACCATGGACATCAAGACCTACAGGGGCAGAGTGGAGGATGGTTACTATCTGCTTTATGAGCTCACAAATGGATGCAATGTTACCCACCCATGACCTAAGTAGCACCACCTGTAAGCTGTCCCTGTACTCCATGTCATTGTACAAGCACTGGATGTCATCTCACAAACCATGCAGGTTTTGCACATTATCCTGCAAGCCACACAGCATGCTTATCATCTCCACAATGGTGTGAGTACTCACTGTCTGTATTTGTCCTGGAACACTGAAAAGCACATCCATTATTTAATGCCAAGTGCTGCACCAAAGTCAGCAACAGATCTAGAATCATGGCAGCCCTACAGACCAAAATGCCTATCCCTGTGTGGTATGCAGTACAGTACATAGATGCCACCTAGTATGGGCTGTGGAATCCTACGTGGCCTAGGTGGAGCTCAAAGTGGCAGGATATTTGCCAATTAGTGATGCTGCAGTGTTAGCTTGTCACTGTGCAGACTGTTTGTATGTGGGGAATGTTCACTTGTCCTTCAATGTTAGTGATGCTGAAAGTGCCACTGTGTCATCAGATTATGCCATGTGCAGCACAATGCCATCATCATCAGCCACAGATGACCTGTTGACATGAGGCATGTGCTACCCTATTGTGCTGAATCCTCCACCAGTACAATCTGTGAAACCATAAAAACATGATATCTGTGGCAGCTCAAAAATAAATGACAGTCTGCCCTCCCCCAACAGATATACTATTAGAAGACAGATTCTGTGAAAAAACTATGGATACCTGCCTACCTTGTTCTGCATGGTATTGTGGTCGCAGATCTGAAGTGTCTGGAAGACAGTGCTGCCTCTTGATGAATGAGTCCTGCCTTACATAACATGTACTGTATAATATGGTAATATAATGAATAATAAGTAAAGATAGTTTTATTTATTTATTCTTTGTTTATTAAAGAGGTTTAATACTGGTGCTGCCTTACTGGTTCTTTATTTATATATCAGTGTAATGGATAATAATGATCTGATGCACTGATGCATTCCCTAGAGACACTCATGCATTTTCCACCAACCCAGCTGCCACATCCAAGCCACCACCAGGAAGCAGGGCCCACTCCACTCCCCTTCCCTAGAAAGAGACTCTAGAAACTGTTCCATCTTGATGAGCTGATTCTGTGGTGGGGTCTACCACTACTGATGAGCACACCCTTGGCTGTGTCTTATGTGGCTTGTTCTTGACATGCAATAACATATTTAATACACTTTGCAGAATCTGATATAGATTCCTATTTTGGCAGCCCACAGCAGTGATGTCTTGTACTAGTCTCTGCCATAACTGCTCCCAAAAAGGTTTGTCTGCATTACCTTTGCCCAGGATGCATGTGAAGTGTGAGGAGGACCTTCAGCAACTCCTCAGTCTCCTGGATAGTGAAATCTGCAGTCATTGCCTGTCTCACAGGTCCTTGGCAAGACATGTACATCTGTATGTTACACATGTTTCTCAGTGTTTCTGCATGGCTGAGTGTGGATAGGCTATATCACCTGTTGTGCAAACACTTCCCCTCTTCCTAAACAAATTGCAACTATGGACATGTTATCATGACATCACTTCCCACAACAGTTTATAGAAACCCTGTAATACACTGCATACCCTGTTCCCCCTCCCCAATATGCATTACTTTGTCTCAGTTTGTCCTGTATGGCATGACCTGCCATGTATACATTGTCACTGATGTGCTCTCCCACAACTAGACATGAAAGTGTCATGGCGTTGTGGAGTGTTCCCCCCAAATACAGCAGCACTCTTCAGGGTTACATCACCAGGCAACTTGTCTTTCTTCAGTATGTCTATGTTGAAGTCCAGTATACTAATACAGGAAAACCCTTGATTCCACGTCTGCTCATATTAGCCCTCTCTCTCTCTTGCAATATGGCAATGCCACTTTATATCACACTAATTCAGTCTTCATACAAGCAGCAGTTATGTCAATGAGGGAATTTATTGCCGCATCCTTGATTCACAACCATAACATACCATATCATCAACAGTAAGTGGTGTTAACTTGTTCGCCCTTGACCATCCTGAGGCTGTGCACAGTATGTTCGTAGATGGCTACTGTGTAGCTTGTAGCAACATGAGTCTACATTATAAAGTCTTTTTGAAAAGACCCATTGCTGTGCTGCAATGTGCACCATGTGACATCAGAGCATGATCATGTGTGAAAGGAGTTATCATTTTACTCCTCAAGCAGCTATGTCTGAGAGACAATGACTACTTTAGGTACTGGGAGCAAGAGGTCTGCATGGTGTTGAAGACAGAGCAAGATTTACTTGTTCTTCCTCCACTGGGACTTTCAGGAATACCTGCTAGGGTGATATGATGAACACTTGGAGAAGGTGGATGCCTGGCATGAGCCTTTCATGATGGTGACTGATGCCACTTGTATTCACTCATTCTGGTCAGTACTACAAACATTGGGATAGTGCTATACATTGGTATCACCAAGACCTGATTAGCCAGTGAGAAGCAGAGGTTATGGATGGATACCCAGAGTTTTACTGTATTTATAATTTATTTTCAGTTCGCAAATCCACTACTATATTAAGTTTTTCCTGCTTTGCCTTACACTGGCTGAGGAACAGAAAGAAATCATGGAACGAGGACACAAGAGACAACTGCACTTCTCTCACTGAGAAGGTGCATATGCTATATGCATTACTGCCCTGTATACCGTTTATAGTATGTGCAACATATATGTGTACTAATGCACTCTCTTTTGTTTTGCATGATGTTGGTGAGGAGTGGTAGAAGTTACCTCAGCCTACAATGGTCGATGCTTCTGGCACTGAGCCACATGTGGTTATCAGGGATGCCTCTCAGCAAGGGATGAAGGTCACTAGTGTTCTCTGTGTCCTCTTCTCAGGTGGGGAATGGTGGCATCTCTTCTGATAGTGGCACAAAGGGGTCTAGAGTGGTCTCCCAGTGTTAGTTGCATAGGCTGGTGATGTCTGTGAAATGCCAACAGCTGGACATCCCCATTAAAACTGTAGAGCACTTCCTGACATGACTGGTTCAGTAACGCAAGTGGCAAGGCCTGATCATCAACCATAATAGGCATGGTTAGCACATGACATTAGCTAGAAAGGTGTTAGATTCCTGATTGAAATTTACCCTTTGCTCCAGTGTGGCAGCCACCATGCAATCTTCCCTCACTCCCTTCCATGTGTTCCTCCACTTTGTGTGTCACTCCCTATACTTTGTTTATTGTCCAGTCTTCCTCATTGTCAAGTGTCTACCCTCTTTTTGTCTGTGTCCATCCACAGCTGACCACATTTTTTACATCATCACCACCACTGTCTATGTCTGCATTTTATGTTTGTTTTTGTGCCCCAGCAACATTTCCATTCTCCCTGTATGTTTCACACGATCATTCATCACTACCTTCTCCAGCCAAACCTTCCTATTCTTATATTAAAAATGAGAGACTTACCAGTTTCCAAGATGGGTGCACATTGATCAACAGCTTAATTTCAGCTCTCCCAGTGCAAAAAAGAAGCTGATAGATAAGGGTCAGTAAATCTGCCTGTTTTAGTAAACTTCAATTACTGGCTAGTAAGTACACTGCCTGGATGGCAGCAAAGAAGAAACTTAGACTGAAAGAAAATCAACTAGAAAAGATGAAGAAGAAACACTGACTGGGAAGAATCCTGCATCTGTTCAGCAAAAAAGCATTTCAAGCTCCTGCTTTTGTACAAGAGATGATTTCCAGTAATTTAGAGGAAAAAATAAGTCAAATGTGCTCAGAGTTAATTAAAATAAATGAAAAATTCTTCTTCTTCTTCTTTTGGCTGCTCTCGTCAGGGGTCGCCACAGCAGATCAACTGTTTCCATTTCTTCCTGTCCTCTGCATCTTGCTCTGTCACACCAACCACCTGCATGTCCTCTTTCACCACATCCATAAACCTTATCTTAGGTCTTCCTCTTTTCCTGTTACCTGGCAGCTTCATCCTTAGCATCTTTTTCCCAATATACTCTGCATCCCTCCTCAGCACATGTCCAAACCAACGTAATCTTGCCTCTCTGGCTTTGTCTCCAAATCTTGCAACCTGGGCTGACCCTCGAATATACTTATTCCTAATCCTGTCCATCCTCATCACACACATTGCAAATCTTAACATCTTTAACTCTGCCACGTCAAGCTCTGACTCCTGCCTTTTTGTCAGTACCACTGTCTCCAACCCATATAACATAGCTGGTCTCACTACCCTCTTGTAGACTTTCCCTTTCACTCTTACTGGTACTCGTCTGTCACAAATCACTCCTGACACTCTTCTCCACCCACTCCATCCTGCCTGTACTCTCTTCTTTACCTCTTTTCCACACTCACCATTACTCTGAACTGTTGATCCCAAGTATTTAAACTCATCCACCTTTGCCACCTCTATTCCCTGCATCCTCACCATTCCTCTATCCTCCCTCTCATTCACACACATATATTCTGTCTTAGTCCTGCTGACCTTCATTCCTCTTCTCTCTAGAGCATATCTCCACCTCTCCAGGGTCTCCTCCACCTGTTCCATACTCTCACTACAGATCACAATGTCATCTGCAAACATCATAGTCCACGGGTACTCCTGTCTGATCTCGACTGTCAACCTGTCCATCACCATTACAAATAAGAAAGGGCTCAGAGCTGATCCTTGACGTAATCCCACCTCCAACTTAAATGCATCCATCACTCCCACCGCAGACCTCACCGCTGTCACACTACCCTCGTATATATCCTGTACCACTCTTACATACTTCTCTGACACTCCTGACTTCCTCATACAATACCACAACTCCTCTCTAGGCACCTTGTCATATGCTTTCTCTAAATCCACAAAGACACAATGCAACTCCTTCTGACCTTCTCGGTACTTCTCCATCAACACTCTCAAAGCAAACATTGTATCTGCAGTGCTCTTTCCTGGTATGAAACCATACTGCTGATCACTAATCATCATCTCCCTTCTTAACCTAGATTCCACTACTCTTTCCCATAACTTCATGCTGTGACTGATCAGTGTAATCCCTCTGTAGTTACTACAGCTCTGCACATCACCCTTATTCTTAAAAATCGGTACCAAAACACTTTTTCTCCATTCCTCAGGCATCCTCTCACTTTCCAAGATTTCATTAAACAATCTAGTTTAAAACTCCACTGATATTTCACCTAAACACCTCCATGCTTCCACAGGTATGTCATCTGGACCAAAAGCCTTTCCATTCTTCATCCTCTTCATAGCTATCCTAACTTCCTCCTTGCTAATCCACTGCATTTCATGATTCACTATCCGCACATCATCCAACCTTCTCTCCCTCTCATTTTCTTCATTCATCAGCCCCTCAAAGTATTCTTTCCATCTGCTCAACACACTCGCCTCACTTGTGAGTACGTTTCCCTCATTATCCTTTATTACCCTTACCTGCTGCACATCTTTACTAGCTCGGTCCCTCTGTCTAGCAAATTGGTACAGGTCCTTTTCTCCCTCCTTAGTGTCCAACCTTTTATACAACTCATCATATGCCTTGTCCTTAGCCTTTGCCACCTCTCTCTTTGCCATGCACCCCATCTCCTTATACTCTTGCCTACTTTCTTCATCTCTCTGACAATCCCACTTCTTCTTCGCCAACCTCTTTCTCTGTATACTCTCCTGTATTTCTTCATTCCACCACCAGGTCTCCTTGTCCTCCTTCCTCTTTCCAGATGTCACACCAAGCAGCTTTCTAGCCATCTCTCTCTTACTAGCTCTGCTGTAGTTACCTAGCTATTCGGTAACTCTTCACTGCCACCCAGTGCCTGTCTTAACTCTTCCCTGAACACCACCTCACAATTACCATTTTTCAATTTCCACCATTTGATCCTTGGTGCTGCCCTCACACTCATCCTTCTCTTCTTGATCACCAATGTCATCCTACAAACCACCATCCTATGCTGCCTAACTACACTTTCCCCTGCCACCACTTTATAGTCTCCAATCTCCTTCAGAATGGCCCTTCTACATAAGATATAATCCACCTGTGTGCATCTTCGTACACTCTTGTATGTCACCCTATGCTCTTCCCTCTTGTTAAAATATGTATTCGACACAGCCATGTCCATCCTTTTCACAAAATCCACTACCATCTGACCTTCTGCATTCTTTTGCTTAACACCATACCTACCCATCACCTCCTCATCCCCTCTGTTCCCTTCACCAGCATGCCCATTGAAATCTGCTCCAATCACCAATCTCTCACCCTTGGGTACAGTCACCACCACTTCATCCAACTCACTCCAAAAATTTTCTTTCTCATCCATCGCACACCCAACTTGTGGAGCACATACACTAACCACATTCATTATTACACCATCAATTTCCAGCTTCATAAACATCACTCTATCAGACACTCTTTTCACCTCCAAAACACTCTTAGCATACTGTTCCTTCAAGATAATGCCTACGCCATTTCTCCTCCCACCCACACCATGATAAAACAATTTGAACCAGCCTCCGATACACCTAGCCTTGCTCCCCTTCCATCTGGTCTCTTGCACACACAATATACCAACCTTTCTTCGGTCCATCATATCAGCTAGCTCGATCCCTATACCAGTCATACTGCCAACATTCAAAGTTCCGACCCTCAGTATCACAGTCTTAGCCTTTACCTGCCTTCAGCCATGCCTTCCGCCTCTTCTCCTCCTTCGGCCAACAGTAACCCAATTTCTGCCAGCTCCCTGTTGGCCAACAGTACTCGTGGCGGTCGTTGTTAACCCAGGCCTCGACCGATCTGGTATGTATATGTATACTTTTGTCCTTTTGTACTTTTGTACTTTTGAAAAATCAATGTAGTATATAACTCAAATAAAAGGCTGGAAAAATGAAAGAGGTTTTAAACAACTATTCTGGTGAACTGAAAAAACTGCAAACAATCAGAAGTTGAAATAATCAGTAGGTTGTAATTTTGGGCTGTTATGATGGGGAATGGGATGTAAAAGTGCACTGATTATAATATATATAGAATTGAAATGCTTTCTTCTACTATTGCATAGGTGAATGTGTATATTGTTGCCCTTGGCTTCATCAAATCACAATCGTTTTTGTGTAAGCAAGTCTTTTTTGTTTGAAAAATGAGATACCACAATGTAATGAGTAGTTTTCTTTAAGCAAATGAATGTTCAATGCCAGCTGAGAAAACTACAACCCAGAGTAACTGTACATTTTTTATTGTTTCCATCGAAATAAGCTGACTAAACATAAACACAATAAACCAGGTGGTCCGGAGATTGTTTGCTGACAGAAATGCAAAATTAAAAGGTGCAAGGACAAGCGGCTCAGTAAAAAATTAAAGTTTAAATCCAAAACAAGATAACACTCTTGAAGTACTAAATAAAACACAGCACACAGTAGTGGATGAAACACCAGAAAATTAACTCCTGGTACCTCGGCTGTTCGCCTTCACAGGACATTATACCTCCAAAAAATAGCAGTTTAAGTAGTGCACTAACAAAATTGTTTCATAAGCCCATCCCGTCAATTAAACAAACCATAAATGCAATCAAGTAATGGTGAAATACAAATCCAGCATAATACACAATACATGAACTGTCATAAAATGACCATACAAAACTCCATTATGAAATATTAAATATTATTTACAAAATGTATTAAATATTATATAACCTCTTCTGCATATGGCCACTAATGAAAATACAAAATTGCTTCCCACTCGATTCCTTATTACAAACACTGTCATGATGTCTAAATAAATGGAAATATGAACTAAAACGTTAAAAGTGCATAGATACTTCTTGATTCAAACCCCCAGGATATAGTATTCTAAAATTGAAAATGAATGTGGTTTCTAAAAAATTTAACCTGGTTTGAAAATTATTCCCAAATCCTTCAATTCCAGCCAAAACACTAAAAAATAATGAGCTATCACCCTCATGTAATGTCATGAAATGTTATGCAACTGGACTTTCCCTTTTCCTATTTCTGATATTCGATAAGTGCTCCAAAATTCAAATCCTAACTTTACGTTTTGTTTGCCCTGTGTACCATCTTGTAGTGGTACATCCACAACCCAATATGTAAATAACACTGCAAGTTTTACAATTAAATTTGCCCCTAGTTTGGTATTTCCTGCCATTAATAACTGTACCTGATAAGTTCCTAATCTTGGAACAGAGAGCTGCCACAGGGAAAAGCCCCATACTTATGACTCGAATTACACAACTTGATAGTTTTATTCAATAATTCTCTCAAGTTTTAAAACCTTTCATATAATAAGGAATTGAGTGGGAAACAATTCTGTGTTTTCATTAGTGGTTATATGCGGAAGAGGTTATATAATGTTTAATACATTTTGTAAATAATATTTAATATTTCATAATGGAATTTTGTATGGTCATTTTTATGACAGTTCATATATTGTATATTATGCTGGATTTCTATTTTACCATTGCTTGATTGCATTTATGGTTTAATTGTTTAATTGATGGGATGGACTTATAAAACAATTTTGTTAGTGCACTGCTTAAACTGCTATTTTTTTGAGGTATAATGTCCCGTGAAGGCGAACAGCTGAGGTACCAGGAGTTAAAAATTGAAGTATGCCATTTATGGAAGTGAATAAGAGAAAGCAACTTTTCTGGTAATGAAATTCTTAATGCATTTACTAGAACAGTGTATAATTTTGTTTTATTTAAATACAGTCCATACACTTTTTCTTAAGGCTTAAATTTAATGTTTTTTGAAAATATGCAAGTTGTTTCTTACATCTGGGAGGGGAATAAGACAAGAACAGACAGCAATTAGTGTCAGTAGGAGCACAGGCTATATAACATGCAGCTTAGCATGAAGAACCTTAATTTTTGGTTAATTAATGCCTGTGAATGCAGCTGTCAATTTGGGACATTTTTTTTTCCTATCAGGAGGGTTAAACTTCATTCTTTGAATATGTACATATTTTTGTGTATTTATTTTGAGTTAATTTTCATTAGAACAAAGTCTTATAAAATGTGACATAGGCTCAAATGCAAATTTATTTATTTTATTTAACATTTGTTGACTGGGAAAGTCTGGGGTAAATGCCCTAGAGGCATGTCTTTGAAATGTGGTAGGAACCTGGAGTACCCAGCAATAGGGTTGCCACATTTTAAGCTGGCCAAAGTGGGACATGGGTTGTAGCCAATATGACACTGGCCACACCCTCTACCATGATGTCACCACAGGAGTGGTGAAGAAGATACTGTTATGGGTACAACAGCTGCTGGCTGCTGGAATGGCTAGCTGGCTGGTTGGCTGGTGGAGTGACTAGGTAGGTGGTGGGAGTAGCTACTTGGATGGATAATTGGCTGGGTGGATGGATTAATGGCTGGAAGGATGGATGAATTAATGGATGGCTACATTGCTGGCTAGATGGATGAATGGATGACTGGCTGGATGAATGGATGGCTGGCTGGTTGGCTGGATGAATGGATAGATGGCTGGCTGGCTCAGCTATTAGGAAGAAAAAAAATCTCAGTCTTTTTCTTTAGTGGCTGTAGAAGCGCTAAAAACAATCTTCTCTATAGCTGCAATCCTTGTAGGGCTCTTCCTGTCCCAATCCTTACCCCTTCAAGAATTGCAGCCAATTGCTGCACGATTTAAAACACCCAGACCTAACAGGGAATAGCTCTGCCTGCAGGTCTGGGTTGGTGATGTAACTGAATTGCTGTGGAAAAGCCAGACATAATTGCAAGTGCAATCAAAAAGCAGGACTTTTCAAGTCCCACTACTTGGCACAGTGGGCAGCTCAACCCATGACTGTCCTGCCGCTAACTGGATGGGTGGCAATCTTACCCAGAAAAAACCCACGCTAACACAGGGAGGACAGGCAGACTACACACAGAAAGCACCCCAGCCAAGAATCAAACCAATGAACCTCTTGCTGTGAGGTGGCAACATTAACTGCTGCACCACTGTCCAGCCCAACAAGAAACAACTGTAGAAAGGATCAACCTACATTAGTGGGTGCATGTAACACACAAGCTGGAAATAAACATTTAAAAAGCAGTCATTTATAATAGGTGATAATAATAACTTCTTATCATAAAGGCTGCACTAAACATATTATTTTGGAATGTAAATGACCTCATAGATATAGAAAAAAGAGTAAGAGAATTGAATTATATTAAAAAATGCAGAGTGCAAATAGTAATGCAAAAGAGACATTATTTGAAAAAAGTGAGCATGTGAATTTGATAACAAAAGAAATTCAGGATGAATATTCAGCAAAATATCAGGGACAAAGGAAAAAAGGAGTACTTATATTAACTGCTAATGAACTCCAATAATGATAGAACAGGGAAAAAGGTAATGGTATATTTGTGGTAGTAAGGGGCTACGGGCAAGGGATGAGGATTACACTGGCATGTATTTATATTCCACCTAAAATGTTATTACGGAGCTTATGAAAATTTTGGGAGAAATAGTTAGGTTTCATCAGGGGAATATTATGTATAGGTGGGGACTGCAACTTGATTTGCAGCAATAAGGGTATAGATGTGGGACCTAGAAGGGAAAGTATAACAAAAGAGAGTAGATTTCTGAAGAAATTTATGAAAATATTTGGAATTGAAGACATGAATTCAGTAGTAGGAACTCAGAGAAGTTACATATTATTCCCCAAGGTTCAATAATTGTGCTAGACTAGACAGAAAAAAAGTTATTTACTTACCATAATGTTCCATCTGTGTAATCTACTTTCATTCTTTCTCAACTGTTGGGTTCAGTTCTGCTCCGCGGATCTCACTTGGCCATTACTAAAACTCATGGCCAATAAAAAACTTTCAAGCTCCTCCCTTCCTAACATACCTCAGATCTTGTTCGCGCTCTCACATAAAGTAGAAAGAATGAATAGAATGTTCCTGGCAGAAAGATCATAACTGGAGCTCAGTATTAAGGACAGTGGTGTCCTTATAGTCTCTCATTCTTCCAGAAGTTCAAAAAGAAAAGGGTTGGATTTTAGTGGGCAGGAAGTTGAGGAAAAAATGAAAATGGACAACACAGATGGAACATTATGGTAAGGACATAACTTTTTCTCTGATGTTGTCAATTTTCATTCTATCCTCATCTGTTGGGACAGAACTCCCAGCTACCTAAAATCCAGGGTAAACGCTAAGGAAAGATATTCCTAAGCACAGCTGAGCCAAAAGCTGCTCTTCCCCTTGAGACCAGATCCAACTTGTAATAAGTGATAAATGCATGAGGACTGGACCAAGTTGCAGCTATGCATATGTTGTCCATGTAAGCTCTAGAGAGAAATACAAAAGTAGCCATGGACCTAGTTGAATGGGCTCTTAGAGGTTTTGGTAAGGGTAGACCCAGTTTGTTGTAAATAAATGATATGCAATTAGAATCTGCAAAGGATACACATAATTGGTCTGTCTTTCTAATTTCTTGTGTTCTATGTAAGTAAAAACATAATTGTCTGTGAACATCCAGTAAATGCAAAATATATTCACTTTTGTAAATTTAGGAAAAATACTGGCAAACTAATGGATTGATTGATAGTGGATTCTGACACTACCTTAGGAAGGAAAGATGCATTGGTATGTAATGTGACTGTCTCCTTATGAAAGATCAAGTAAGGAGGTTTTGATGACAATGCTTGAAGTTCTGAAATTCTTATAGCAGAGGTAATGGCCACTAGAAAGATAGTTTTCCAGGTCAGGAACTTAAGATAGCATTTTGCTGCTGGTTCGAAGGGGGAATGAGTCAAGGTTTGCAGTAGCAAGTTCAAATCCTGTGGTGGGAGTAGGATCTTTATGTGGTGGTCTCAGCAGGAGTGTGCCTCTCCAAAGAACAAATGAAGCCACGGAAGAATCCTCAAATCCAATATGAAACTTAGATATTGCTGCTAACTGAACTTAATCGTTTTAAGAGCTAGCTCCCTCATTAAAAATTGTTACCAAAAATATCAATACACATTGTACAGGAGCTGAGGAGGGGTCAATATGTTTTTGCTGTGCCCAGGAAATTAACCTTTTCCATTTACTTTTGTAAAGTTTTCTTGTAGAAGCCTTATGGGAAGATAAAGTATATGATGGACAGGGGACGAGAGCATTGGTTACCTGGCTATTAACGGAATTTGAGAAACCATACTATTAGCTTGAAGTTTGAGCTATCCGGGTGAATCAAGCCTGTTGGGTGAGACAGGAGGTCTGGAATCGGATCCAGAATCCAAGGTGAGTAAAGAAGATGAGGCCAAAGAAAGGGGAACCAAATCTGTCAAGGCCAGTAAGGTGCAATGAGGATGACTTTGCTCTTCAACCAGGCAGCTTTCTATAGGAATTTGGGAACTAGGGGAGTTGAGGGGTAGGCATAGAGAAGACCGGGGGGGGCAATCATGGAGTACTGCTTTCCTCCATGATTCCCCAGTGGGGTGTCAGGGCAAAGAAGCTTCTGCACTTGTTTAGGGGAGATGCAAAAAGATTGCATCAAGGCTGACCAATTTATGGAAAATCATATCTGTCACTTTCTTGCTGTGAGACCACTGGTGAGGTAGAAGAATGGACCTGCTTAATTTGTCTGCTATTACATTGGACTTCCCCGGAATGTGCATTGCTATCAGAAAGTGGTTAGATGAGATCGCCCATTGCCACACTCTGAGTGCTTCTCAACACAAGAGGTAAGATTTGGTTCCTCCTTGCTTGTTGATGTACCAAACTACTGACATATAGTCTGTTTGAATCACAATTGTCCCTAAAGGGAGAGCATCTTGGAAGGCCTGCAATGTTAAGAGCCCTGCTCTCATCTCTAGACTAGTGATATCCAAATTGGCCTCTTCGGGGGACCAAGTGCCTTGGAATGTTCCCCCCAGAAAGTGCCCCTCCCACCCAATCTAGGAAGTGTCCACGGTCAATATGGCCTTGGGTTGAGGAAGAATGAAAGGACAACCTTGTAGAACCTTATATGACAAAATCTACCACCAAAGGTATTTCTTGCATGCCTGAGTGATTGTTATTTGTGCTGACATGTGCTAGTAAAGAATCAACTACTGTGTTGCTAACATCCACTGGAGAATTCTCATATGAAACCTTGCTAGAGGGACCAAGATGATGACAGCTGACATTGACCCCAAGACTTGGAGAATTAAGCAGGCTGAAATTTTGGTATTGTGAATTATTTTCCTGACCTATAATCTGATAGTTTGCACTCTTGAAAGAGGAAGATAAGCTGTCACTGATATCATATTGAAGACTGCTCCAATGAATTCCAAGGTATGAGTTGTTTGTAACTGACACTGCTTTTAATTTATGGTTATCCCCAGATAAGAACAAGTCTGAATCACCTGATCTCTTGCTAGTAATAACAGATGCTGGTCTGGAGGGTAATGAGCCAGTTGTCTAGATACAGCAACACTCTGAATCCTTGCAGTCTCAAGTGAATTGCTACTACTGCCATGCATTTGGTGAACACCCTGGGGGCTGTGGTGGGGCCAAAGGGCAGTACTCTTAACTGACAGTGGCTGGCTCACAGCAGGAAGTGTAAATACCTTCTGGATTGTCTGTTCATTTTTATGTGATGGTATGTATCCTGAAGGTCTGTTGAGCACATCTGGTCATCCTTGTCCAGAAAGGGTATAATAGACTGAACAGTGACCATCCGAGACTTTCTACATTGAACTGACTTGTTCAAGATGCTGAGATCCAAAATTGGTCTCCAGTCCCCTGTTTTCTTTGGTAATAAAAATAATCTTGAGTAAGTTCTGAATTCTAGCTGGTCTGGTGGGACCTCTTGGATGACTCTTTTTTTCTAGCAGATTTTGTATTTCTATTGTTGCTTCTTTCCTCTGTCTGTGTGGAACATCGGGAATTTTGCATACAGTTGGTGGCGGAAGGGAAAAGAGGATTATACAGCCTCTGGAAATAATCCTCTGAACCCATGTATCTTTTGTTAAAGCTATCAAGGCTGTCAAGTGCAGGGATAGTTGACCCCTGATTGCCTCCAGAGGGGGGACAGTCAGTCCTCCTTTCAGGAGTGCTGATAGGGTCTGTCACAGAAAAAAATCTCTTGATCCCTGGTTTTGTGGGCCTCCTCTGCCACGTGTGCATCATCATCCATTAGAGTTCCCCCCTTTAACCCTAGAGGAACTATCTGCATGTGTGTGCTATAAAGGGCCCTGTGACTTCTTGAACTACATTTTCTGGCCACCTCATTGATTCCTAGAAAAGGATCTTTGAGTGGACGAAAAATGTACGCCCACTACAGAGAGGGTTTTTCTATTGTTCTCACACCTGGAGAGTGTGTCCTTCACTTTTGGGCTAAACAGCAAACTGCCATCAAAGGGGGCATTGATGAACAAGGACTTGAAATTCTGCAGAAAATCACATAAATGCATCCAGGCATGCCTCCTAATGGATATGCCTGAACCCACTGCCCTTGAGGCACCTTTGGCTGCAGGAAACATAACCCTCATGGAGGAATTTGAAATGGATTGGAGGGTAGCCATCTGAGGGGCCACAGAAGGTTGAGCCTCAGCAGTGACAGTCCTTGAAAGGGATTTTGAAAGTTCCTTGATCAAGTCCCTTTGTAGTCTGGTAAAATGTGCCAAATAGCTGTGACCTAAGGGCAAAGGTCACTGATGCATATACATTTATCCCAAACCTGTTCATTGTCCTAGACTCCTTGTTAGGGGGATGGACAGAGGAACTTTGCACATAGGCACCGCCACAAATGTACCATCCATGAGCACCCCCTTACTCCAAAATTCCTTCCTGACCGGTGGAGCTAGAATCCAATGTGGCCTCTTGGGGGATTGGCTCAGGTGAGTCTGTTTCCTTCCATACCCACCTAGAAACCAATTCAATGAGCTCATCAGTGGGCAGAGTAACCCAGAAAGTAGACAGGCCAGATCCCCAAACTCCCAGAAATACTGATTCCTCTAGTGAAGGGCTGCTGGAGGACCAACCACCACTCTGCTTAAGGATTTCAAGAATGTCTCCAAATGAGACATCTTCTGGAGGTTGATCGTGGGGACCTTTCTCCTTCATTAAAATCAGTATCCTCCATGACTGACTCTGGCGAAGAGTCAAAGTACCTCTTCTTGCACTTCCTCTTTTGAGGACTTCCTTGGTGGGATGCTGCAGTAAAACATTGGAAGAGATTGTCGGGTGGTCTGGATGCTTTGGCTGGCTATCCCTGTGGTGTAGAATGATGTGTTTCTAAGCACAGAGACATCTGGGAACTAGATTGGAGATGCAAAGGTGCTGGATCCATCCATCCTGTTGGAACAGAGAACATCCTCTTCACTACCTCAAAGGTAGATTGCTCCAGAGAGAAAGAAGGCAGGCTTCTAGACCACTGCTTCCCTCTGCCCCAAGGGAAACCCCCTTGAGGTAAAAGTTGGAGCTCAACTATCCAATGCCAAAGCTCCATGGGGTGGAGATGGATCTGAAAACCTCAAAGTTGACTCCAATGCCTCAGAACTGACAAGGCAGTTTCAGCTCCAAGAGTAATCTTGGTCCAAAGAAGTTGGAGCCAGTGCACTCAGAGAAGTCTTCAGATCTGAAGATAAAGGTATCTTCAGATCTGAGCTGGACAGACCTGAAAGGTTCAGATCCAGGGACTCTGAAACAACTGATGAAATCAGAGAAAGAGCAGATAATGGTGGTGTAACAGATGGATGGGCTCCTTGACCCGATGGGGTAGAAGCCAGGAGAACACCCATCTGAATCTGCGCCAGAAGGAATTTCCTCATTATTCTGTCCACATCTTCCTTGGTTATATTTCTGTAAAAATAAGATGAGGCAAGGGATAGTAACTTTGAACAACATCTCTCCAGGAAGAGAGAGGGAATCCTAGAAGGTACTGCATCCAGTGTCAGAGAATATCTTGTTCTCTCAGAATCTTCAGATCCAAAGAGCTTGGATCTGAAGATTTTCTCGGTGGATCCAAAGGAGGGAGGACCTGAGCAGATGTTGGATCTACTCTTGATTTTTTCTTTGCTGGCTCCGAAGAAGGAGTGGAAGAAGTAGATGTCCTTGGAGACTTAGCTAACATGTCTAAGGCTAGCTTCGAAAGAAAAAATTGCCATGGACTCCAAAGATAACCACAAGGAATTCTTTATCTATGTCAAGAATCTAAGTGGCAATTCTCAGATCTGCTCGGAGTTAGTGCAGAATGGTACAAAATACACTGAACCGACCAATATAGCCAACATCCTGGCAGGCAAGTTCAATGCAAACTTCACCCCCCTCTCACCCCAAAAAGGGCCCATAACTATACCAGAAGAATGTAGTGCCCCTGAAATCACAGACACTCAGGTTAAAACAGCCCTCTCCAAAGCCAAAAACACAGCATCAATGGGACCACATGGTGTCCCAGGCTGTGTCCTACACAAGTTCAAAGATGAACTAACCCCTCACCTAAACACACTGTTTAAACTCAGCCTCTCCACAGGCTACATGCCCATAGACTGGCGCACAGCAACAGTTATTCCACTCCACAAAGCTGGAGCCACAACGGACCCCGGGAACTATTGCCCTATAAGCCTGACTAGCTTGGTCTGCAAAGCTATGGAGCATATCATCATGGATCTCATTAACAGAGACATTGGAAACCTCCAAGCATTGGATGCTACCCAGTTCAGCTTTGTTAAGGGCAGATCATGCCTCCTAAACCTGGTGGACTTCTTTGAGACAGTTACCAAGGCTATAGATGAGGAAAAGTTAGTCCACACAGCCTAACTAGACCTTGCAAAGGCCTTCGACACCATTCCCCACTCAGGTATTATAGACAAGCTCACCAGCCTGAACATAAACCCCTATGTCAGGAGATGGGTTGCCAACTGGCTCATGGACAGAACCCACATAGTAAGAGTTGTGGGAGCTAGGTATGACTCTAAACCGGTTACAAGTAGCTTTCCCCAGGGCTCAGTCCTAAGACCCCTCCTGTTTGGCATATACTTCTAAGAGGTACAGGCAAGCACAGGAGGACTATGGCTGACCAAGTTCACAGAAGACTGCAAACTAGGGGCTATAACTCTCCGGCTGACACAGACATCCTCCAAAAAGGTCTCACTGAGACAGATACCTGGTGTCAAAACCATGGCTCCAAGCTAAATGCCAAAAAGTGCATAGTCATCCCCTTTGGAAAAAACAAAGTACCCACAAACTACCACATAGGTGGTAGCCCCTTAAATATGCAATACGTAATAAGGGATCTGGGGACCCAAGTAGATAGTAACCTCTCCTTTGATAATCACATTGCCAAAGTGGTTAGAAAACCTTCTATGTGGCCCACCTAATCACAAAAGGGTTTGCATCTAGATTGAAAGAGGTCATTGGGCCCCTCTATGCATCACTCATCAGACCCATCATAGAGTACAATGCCCTATTTGGGATGTACCTTACAAGACACCTGCAACAATTGGAAAGACCACAGAAGTACCTCACCAAGAGGATCACTGGCCTCAGGCAGATGCCCTATGCAGCTAGACTGAAGAAACTACAGCTGTACTCGGTTGCATACCGCCTACTCAGAGGTGATCTCTGCCTGACATACAAGGCCATGTCCAACCCAGAATTGATGGACATGCTCCACCTAAAGAAAACCATATCCCCTCAAGCCACACGCTCCAGGGATCTAAACCTCACCACAACAATAAATAGGACATGCTGGAGGGATTGATTCCCGTCCCAGAGACTTCCCATGCTCTGGAACAAGATTCCAATCTACATTAGGCAGAGCTCCTCACTAACCCTCTTCAAAAGAAACCTTGATGAGTGGATGGGAAACAAAAAGTTTACCCCAGGGATCACTTCAATGGCTCTGCTAGACAGAGGCACAGGGAACTAATCTAAGGGGGTGGCGAAAGCCAACACATTCTGGCTAGGCTTATAAATGCCTTTGGGCAGATAGCCTAGTACCTACCTATGAACCTATGAACCTTAATTTTCATTTTGGGGGACTGAGCCCCAGAGATAGCCTCTCGAAACAAGGATGGAAGCAATCCTTTTAAGATCAATTTATTTTTTTCCATCTGCTATTGCCCTAGGATTGACATGTTTGCAGATAGTACAATCCTCTTGTAGATGTAGAGGGCCTAAATAATAGACACATGAAGTATGTGCTTCAGATAAAGGTAATTTATGCCCCCACTTTTGTCATTTTTTGAAGCCAGCAGGTCCTTTGTCAGACATGATGACTTTAGAGAAAAATAGACATTTTTTTGTATAAAGGTAAGAAAAGGAAAGGGGAATGGAAATACCAACAATGGTAAGAAGAATTTCACAGGCGTGTACAGCATGAGAAATTTATAGATTGCAGGGGGGGAATTACCAACAATGGTATAATAGAATTACACTGAGTGTAAAAGGTAAGGAAAATATATAACAAGGAAGAGAAAATATGAAGAAAAAAACACATCTCAACTAACGCTCAAGAGTTCAGGCTGACCACTTCGTTCATGAAATGCTGCAAACAAGATCTTAGATATATTAAGGGTTGGTGCATTATGGGTAAGGGAGGAGCTCAAGCATTTTTTGGTGGCCACAAGCTTTTTTAACTGCCAAGTCTGAACAGAGGATCAGATCCAAACCGAATAGTTGAGGACAGAATGAAAATTGACAACATCAGATGTATATTTCACAGGAACATGCATTTAATTGTAAGCTTCAACATACATCCACAAACTATTCCAGATCATGCACCAATGACAACTAAGATAAAAATGCAGAATAATGAAGTAAAATGAGACACTGGTGCTTCCCCACCTACTTGATGAAAAGAAAAGAATATAAGGAATGGGCAGTGGAAATTATTCAAGAGTTATTAGGGAAGATAGCAATTTCTTCAGAAAGTATAGCTAGTGAGTGTGTTAAAATGAAAGTAGAGTTTAAAAACAGGGTGGAAACAAAAGAAAAAGAGAAATGGTTAAGAAATAATAAGAATTATTTAAAGGGGCTGACAAAGGTTATAGTACTGCAGAATAAGAGGAATCTCACAGAACAAGAAGAGGTGCAACTAAATAGTGCTAAGAAGAAAATACGAGAGTATCTATATTATATGCATGAGTTTAGAAAGACTGCTAAGCAACTGTTTATGATAACAACTCCTTGGCACAAAAAATCTTAGTACAATGACAGGCAACAGTGAGTAGAAAGGGTTGTCACCAGACCTAGGGAGCCTATAACAAGAAAAATAACCAGAAATCCTGGAAAGGTATTAGAGATATTTCAGAAATTTTATAAAAATTTATATAAAGCAGAAAAATGTGGAAATCAAGAAAAAGCACAAATGGAAATATTTATGGAAGACTTAAGTATGTCAAGGTTAGAGGAAGATGAGGTTCAACAATTAACAGTTAAGATAGGAGGATAAATCCAGGAGCGGATGGCACTTCTGTGGAAGTTTGGAAGCTTGGAAGGAAGAAAGTGATAAAAATATGGAAGGTTTTATTAACTGTATTTTAAAAGAAGGGGAAGAATCAACATCCTGGAAGAAAGCTGTGGTGGCTGTAATACCTAAAGATGGTGAAGACCAGTCAGACGCAGAATCATATAGGCCCATTTCAATTTTAAACCATGATTATGAAGTATTTATGTGTATAATAGTGAAAAAGAATGGCAAATGTGTTGCCAAAACTGATAGATATGGATCAATGTGGTTTTGCGGAGGGGATTCAAATATTTGACAACATTAATAGAACAATGATAATCCAGAAAGAAGTAGAATGTAAGAAAATACTGCTGTTGTTGGTGGGTCTTGATGCAGAGAAAATGTTCAACAGAGTAAGATAGGATTTTATAAGATAGACAATGGAAGCATTTGCATTCCCTGAGACAATAGCAAGGTTAATTAGGAGGATATATGAGGGATCAGAGGCAAGAATTAAAATGGAAGGGTTCATCTCTGATAATCTGTGTCTGAACAGAGGAACCAGGCAGGAGGTGTCCTCTTTCTCCTTTGTTAGTTCCATTATATTTAGAGTCATTTGCAAAGAACATAACAGAATCAAAAATTCAAGGATATCATTGGTATAGTAATCAAGGAAAGTTGGCTTTATTTGCAGATGATATTATTTTGTACCTGATAAAACCAGAAAAGTGCATCTCATTGGTGTGGAACATTCTGAGATAGTTTTATGTTTTTTCGAGATATAACATTAATGAAGACCAAAACAAAGTTTATAGTTGTAAATGATGTACTCACACATGAACTGGTTCAGCAATACCTATATTTCTGGGGGCATGATAAAAATAAGTACTTAGTAATATGGGATAAAAAGGATTCTGTTATGGCAGCTAAGGATATGTGGGAAAAAACTAAACAAAAATAGTACAAAAACTGTTTATGGATATGGATAGAAAGATACAAATGGTGAAAATGTTTTTATTCCCTTTAGTTTTATATACAGGTCAGGCATATTTTTATCAACCCGAGGAGAAGCTGTGGACAGTAATTAATGAAGAGTTGAATGATTTTTTTCTGGGAGAGGAAGAGGGCAAGGGTCAAGTGGGATAAGATGATCCCTCCAATAGAACAAGGTTGTTTAAGATTACCTGATTTGAAGGGATATTTCAGAGCTATGAATTAAGGCTCATATATAGAACACAAGTAGAAAAGCTATAACTCAAATTGAAAAAGGAGGATGATGATGATAAAGCAGGGGGGGATCAAGACATAAGAAGAGAGTAGGATTTTGGATGCAGATGCTTAAGGAGAGTAACAGCCATACAGAATATTATATTCATAAAGTATTCTAAGAACTAAGCCAAAACAAGAATGGAGAAAGAAGATTCTGTCAATGGGGATGACTGCAATTAGAGGTACAGAGATTATTGAAGAGGGGTTTGGAATTTACTGGAGAAAGCTGGCAAAGGAACCAAGATACTGGGAGCAAACAGCTAGGTAGGGAAAGATAACATAATGGGAAGAGGACAAGAAGACATTTCAACTGCAAGCTAAAGACTGCCTTCCCTTAGTAGGGACTGATATCAGAATATAAATAAAGAGAAAGGAGTCAGGGAATCCTAAGTGAAAGACATGCTCTGGTAGAGTTTTTAATTGAATCTGGAACAGAAGCTGCTGTTAAAAAAAGGAATAATTAGTAGGACATATAAAATATTCCATGATAACTATAGGAATCAATCAGAGGAAAGATAGACTGGACAAGGAATTCACAAGGAAACAATGGGAAGACGTATGTATGGCTCCCAAATATACAACAAAGTCTAGAAGATTTAGGAATTTTGCCTGGAAGTGTTTGCATATGTATTTTTACACTCCAAGCAGACTCCAAAGAAATTTTCTTCAGGTAGATGGCAAATGCTGGAGGTGTGATGGGGAAGAAAGAGGTAACTGGGAACATATTGTGTGGGAGTGTAATGAGTTGGCAGATTTTAAAAATTCCCTTCACAGTACCCATTCAGAAATATTGGGTGATCAAATGGGTGTAACTAAAGAAATTATTTTTTGAGCTGGGATACAGGATCCAAATTGCCTAGACATAGTAAGGCTTTGTTTAAGTTTAATTCTGGTATCTGCCAAAAAAAGCACTTACTAGAAAATCCAAATGAAAGTCTAAACCAACTGTATTTGAAGTAGTGAAGCAGTATTTTAACAGAGATAAAAGAAATGGAAGTGAGATATTTAAAAAAGGGTAGGAGCAAATTACAAAGAAAATGGAAATTGTGGGAACAATACATGCAAAATAATGTTTTGAAGGAGTGAGGTTTTAGGGAAGGCAAAAATTGAGTAATTTATGTAATGCCGGATTGATGATAATTGTATAAAAGAATGTATGCAACGTATAATTTTTGTAAATGCGAACATGCTAACATGGTTTGTTTTCTTTTATATAAATGTATGTTTGCTTATATTTTAAGTGATAATTTAATAAATGTATTAAAAAATGACAGTCTTAACCATAAACAATGCCCTTCTCCTTCCTTCAGTCATACCTTATGGCTACCTTTGTGTGTTTTCCTTTCCTTTCCATCCCCCTTTTTGAACTTTCCTATGTCCTCCATTCCACCCCATTTGCATGATGAACTGGGTTGGCAGTTTGATGTGCTGTCCCTCCCTAGCCTGTCTGCGCTGCACATATTCAGATTATAGCCCATTTCTGAATTGTTACGGCATTCTAGGACACTTATAAGGTCAACACACAACAGTGACTTGAGGTCAGTAATCAATTTGAATTTTTTTACTTCAGAGGTATCAGTTTAATTACTCCAAAATAAAAGCAAGTGCCCCTTTCTTGATATGAGAACACTTTTTTTTCAGCAAGAGAAACACTTATTAAAATATATGTAATACATCTTTCATCCCCTGAAAGCATGATATGATGAATCACTACAGATAAGTGACACCAGTAACTATCAATTATAATGAACCAAGATTTTATGACAGGTTATCTTTATTTACATTTGGCGATAGCATCTTGCTCAAGTAACTTCCACTGTCTAGGCACATGTTCTTTTAACAAATTGTACAATGGTGCTAACATTGTGTTTTGGTTAGACATAAATTTTCCATAATTAGTCAAATGAAAAAAAGCCTGTTAATGCTTTTGTTGGTGCGAAAGCATCTCATGCATAATTTTACTTTCTCTATAGAAGGTTACGACCTTCTGCTGTCCACTATATACCCCAAATGTTTAACCTGCAACTTGCAAAATTCAGATTCTGATTTATTTTAACACTCAGTCAAAAGTCTTCCAGTCTTTGCAACATTTAAAGTAAACTGAGGTGCTCGCTTATATTCTTTACATAATCTATAAACCATCCCCGTATGCATGTTCCCCATACTTTTAAAAAAAATAATTGCTGCAAAACTCACTCAGAATGGTAAATAATAAGCAAATATCTGAATGCATTAATGGTTATATATATTTTGTAAAAATAAACATCAACTATTTTGATAAGCAGCTAATAAATCTATTATTTTTTGAAAATGCAGCTGCATCATTCCACACGGACATACTCTTCCATTCTAGTATCCATGATATGGCTCAGTGTTGACCATTTATTTCACAGTCATCTTCTGATTGCCATAGATATGTTTCACATTATAGGTGCTATTCATAGTCATTAAGCAGCCATGTAAATGCTATCTCCACTGTTCATGCATTTCTACAGCACAAGCATGATTCACAGAAGAAACTGATGCTGCAGAGTGATGGCTGCAAACACATGCAAGCAAATAAAGCTATAATGAGATGTAAATGAGGAATGATGTAAATCTACATGGACTAATGTTGTATTCTCCCACTCTTTTTTGGCAATCATAGTCATAATATGAAGCGTTTCTGCCCCATCAACGGATTTGTTATAAAAGTTGGAAGAACACCTTTTCTATCTACTTTGCAATTCACAAAGATGCTTTCCTTTGCTTCTAGCCTTGCTGTTTTCAAGTGTGATCAGCTTGCCTTACTCGAGCTAAAAGTGCTTATGCAAAGTGGCATTCACCAGCCAAGAAGGTAGAGATATATGCATAAAATTACTTATTAGAGTTTTGATAATCAAGGAATTCTTAACAGGCTCAGAGTGAACAGGGATAGTGTAAATGTCTTTGTGAGCATGTATGGCCCTAAAGAGGAACTGTGGCAGGATATGTGGCCTTCCTATCCCTGTGAATACAATTGCATGTATTGCCCTCACTATACTTGCCATGGGGACCCCCTACAGACAGACTGGGGGCACAGCAGTTCCTGTATATACTCTTGTCACTTGTGAATCCATACATCTATTTACCAGTGTCACCTGAAGACCAAGCCTAAATTATGTGTGTCTTTTGTGGTACATTTTCTGAGTTGTTCAGTACAACAGATTGCACACATGTTGCTATTAGGGCTCCATCTGGTCCATGGGTGAGCGGTACTGCAATAGGAAGGGGTGCCGTTTTGTCAGTTGCCAGATAGTGTGTGATGCATGGGGTGCATTACCAATGTGTCACATTAGCTTACTCTGCTGCCTCTTCCTGCATCATAGGATGCCCAATGGTCATCTTGCTGGTAAGTAGAAATATATATCTATTATATATATCTATTATATATATTTGTATTTAAGTAGTTATGCATGGTAAAATGTATTGCTTAATACTAAACCACTTTTTTTCTTTGTTTTATCTCTTCCCTTCCATTTTCTCTCTTTTTATTTCAGGTGATGTTAGATATCCACTGGAGCCATGGCTCATAACACCAGTGAGAAATCCAAATGGAGCTGCTGCTGATAATTTCAATACAGCCCTGTGCCAGACCATATTGTCTGGGGGTACCCTTCAATATGACCCAGCTACTTTATGCAGGATATTTACTACATGTTCAGTCTGGTTGGTAAAGTGACCCATGCTGCCAGTGCAGCTCCCAGTTCCAGTCCTGCTATAACTAATAATGACCAGCTGTCATCAGTAGTAGGAGACCTTATGTGACAGGCTCATGCATAGTGATCATCTAGTCCAGAATTATGGATCATGACATTCAGGTTAGTGTTTAACTTCTTGTAAACCACACAGTATAACTGATATATGTGGTGACAGATGCAGGCTACGCTGTGTGGTACAAACCACACAGTATAACTGCTATATGTGGTGATAGATGCAGGCTATGCTGTGTGGTACAAACCACACAGTATAACTGATATATGCGGTGATAGATGCAGGCTATGCTGTGTGGTACAAACCACACAGTATAACTGCTATATGTGGTGATAGATGCAGGCTATGCTGTGTGGTACAAACCACACAGTATAACTGATATATGTGGTGATAGATGCAGGCTACGCTGTGTGGTACAAACCACACAGTATAACTGCTATATGTGGTAATAGATGCAGGCTACGCTGTGTGGTACAAACCACACAGTATAACTGCTATATGTGGTGATAGATGCAGGCTATGCTGTGTGGTACAAACCACACAGTATAACTGATATATGCGGTGATAGATGCAGGCTATGCTGTGTGGTACATGGTCTACTGTCAATGTTCATCAGACATTCCCTCATCTTTAAATAGTGTTTTTTTTTCAGAACAGGTACTCTTATTATTGTTTAGAGAAGTCATGCCTAAGTGCACACTGACACCTGTTCAGTGATGTCATATGGTGTCACATAAGAAATAATTACATTTATAAATGTTTTACACAAGGAATTCTGCTTAGGTGGTGTACCTAAGTATGCATGTACTAAATCTCCTAAAGAAGTACACTTAATAAAAAGTATAATATCACTATTTCATGCAAGTTCATACCTTGCACTTGAATGAAAAATACATAACATGCTTTTTTGTATTATGCAATGTTTGCTGAGGTTTAATTATTGTATACTTGAAGTGTATTATTGCTCTTTGTTAAGTACTGCACATCAGATTGTATCATTTTGTTATACACAATAAGCTGTGTCCTCAGAGGCCTCATCATTTGTGCAGTGCTGAAATGATAATAGCTTACATGGCAGGATACTAATGCAGTCTTGCTTATGTTCTAAGGAGTGTTTATCTAAATAGAGTGTGCTACTTGTTTTATGTTCTAAACAATTGTCAGCTGTAACATTGAGAATGGATAGACCACTAAGGCTGTAAAGAAGTGCAATCTGAATGTTATGACCACAGCTTTATTTACAGATATTTCTTTTAATAGTCAGTAATACCAATATTGAAAAGAAATGCATGCAGATGCAAAGTGCCTTAATACAAGATTACATTCTACAATCACCTTGACGATTGGATGGGAGAAAGGAAATTCACCCCAGGGATCACGTCAGTCGCCCTGCTAGACAGGGGTCCAGGAAAGTAAATAATGTGGGAAGAAATAGCCAGGGAATTGTTATGGCTAGGCTTGTATAGGCCCTAGGGCTGATAGCCTAGTACCAACCTATGAACCTATGAACCTATGAGCCTATGAACATATTCTGCCTTTCTTTTCTTCAGATTTTTTTTTGTTTGTATTATTTTTTAACAACGCATTGCCTCTCAAGTTAAATATTGACATCTCTGTGTTAAAATTCAAATTGCAAGTACCTGAAATGTCAAGTAGGTCAAGATCAAATGTGTCATATCCTAAACGCAGGGTAGGTAAAAGTGCATATGATCTTGATAAAGGGCTATCATGTGTGCTAAATGGTGACTTGCTGCAATATCATGACCTGCTTGATGCAGGTGATCCTACAGACACTGAACTCAAAGTGCTGCAGGACCAGGACCTCAAATCAGAAGTTCAGCAATGTGCAGATGAATGCTGATGTGGCCTGCATGAAGTCTGTTGTATTGGTTCCCCCTTACTATTTCCACTGCCTTCTTGAGAAGCACTTGTAGTCTCATGTGATATCCTCCCATGTTCCCAAACAGGACCCCGTCCTCTTCCCCTTGCAACACTGACAGCTATTGGAATTTGGTAAGTCCTCACTAGCACACAAATGGAAGTAGCCATGGATGTCTGATGTGCCACCATACCACATATCAGTGTGATCATGGCATTATCCCTACTCTGTACCATTTCCATGCAGTGCTGGAAATCCTCATGCACACATTGGGGGACTCTAACCATTTCTAGATGGCTCTTAGTGACAGTGCATTGAGCCATAACAATATCATGGCACATTTGCTGCTGGCAGCCAATGCTGTACACATTTTTTGGGGTAGCTGTGACATATGCCTGCAACCGGTACCCCTTTGTAAAGGTGTTACTGTGGGCACTTATCTCTGAATGTCTGCCATCATCCAGAAGGTGTTCCTGTGGGTTTGAAGACACAGGTGTAGAGGTGCCTGGGTTTCCGCCTTGTTCAACATGTAAAACAATGTCACACTGTACTTGACCTTATGATCCTGTGTCACTTCCTGTAGAATTACTAACATATTGTGGGGTGCAAGAACCTGCCATTAAACTTGGCAACTGTGTGCCACTTGCATCAGGCTGTCGTATAAATATAAATATGATATTGTCACCATCAGCCATACTTCTGCTGATATCCTCTAAAGTTACTGGTACAGTAGAACTGTGTACCTGCTGTTGACTCTGTAAAAAAATAATTGAACAAGTTACTAATCAAATACTTTCATTTGTGTGTAATGAAGAGTGGAGGACACTTACCATGCACGTTCTGCTCATTGTCATCATGTGCAGAAGTGAAGAATTTAACTGTTAATAGTAATTATAATGTGTAAAAGTAATCATTCCATTTCAGCATCTAGTTTTCTATATAAATATGCTACTGGTGTTAAGCCAATCTTTCTTATCAGATGTCTGTTGATGATGCAGAAGTAGGTAATAACCAATGTCCACACCACCTCTCATTATCCCAGTACTATTGTCATCTGTGTCACAATCATCCCCATGAATAGATAGGAGGTATTCCTCAAGGGGTGTTAAAGGGATAAGTTTAGAATGTCTCCCCTTCAATACTGCTGTTAGCAATTATGTTCTGCTTTGCCTTTACTACTATATCATGTCCTACCATATCATTGGCATACTACTTCTTGCACTGTGTTAATGTGCTGTCTTTTCCACCAGTAGCATTTATATCCATAACTACTTGGTTCCAATCCTTTAACCTCCCAACTTGTTTGTGTCTCCCTTTTCCAAAAAGGTGTTTGGCATATAAGGGCTATCATGAGGCAGCAGTTATCCTCATGGCTAAAACTGTCCATCCTCTATCTGGATCCCTGCTGCTTCATTATTAATGTAGTTCAAACAACGTGCCAAAGTCATACATTGAAATTTTTGATGCAATCATCATCCCAAAAGCACAGCAATGAAAGCATGCCTTCTTTCACCAAAAACGAATCATAAAAGATCAGTGTGCAAAACCAGGTGATACAATAACCATATCCATGTAGATACGCAAAGTCCCAAGCCAACAAGTTAAAGTTGTGTTGCAATAATCTGTGCAACATCTTCAACACATTCATACTGGTATTGCAAGCACTTTGCTAACACAGTCGTATCTTTCCCCTAACACGTTCCTGTATTCATGCTGTCATTTTACATTAAGGAGATGATTATAACAGAGATCAAGAGAACAGGATACTTGTACGACTAACTGAGGGTGCTCCTCGGTAAGCAAAATAAATGTTAAGAAATAAATAAATTTTTTTATATTTGGTATTATTTTGCAACTACAAATGCAGAAGTAATTCATAGACAAGGACAGTAGAGTGCTTTCTGTACAACTTCAGCACAACCCATATCAGGCAGAATTGTCAAGTGTATTACCATTTATGTTACACCAGCATATATCATTAATATCAGTAGACTACAAATCAATGTCAAAAATAATGGGGAGGCCCAAAAATAGGGACAGATTTTAAATATTCCTCTTATACACTTAAAAACTTTCTAGAGCAACGGGTTTGGGCACAGTATTTTTTCATATAAGGGGTGGCGTAAGCCACAAAAATTTGGGCTAGGCTTATAAATGCCTTAGGGCAGATAGCCTAGTATAAACCTATGAACCTATGAACCTATGCATTTTCTGAAGGATATGAAGTCTGTAATTTTTTAATAACTTCAGTCCTTAGTGATTTGTCAGAAAATACTACATTTTATGAGGAATGGACCAAAAATATGAGGAAAAAATATGGACCTTCTACGAAAATCTGAACAGTTGAGGGGTATGCAGCAGATGTGAAAATAACCACCACTTCATAGCAATATACCGATGATTCCCATGTTTCAAGAAGCATTTCCCAGAATATTCCTTTATTTTAATAAAGGTTTAATAAAAATAAAAATTAAATGTTAATGAAGACTACAATGATGTATTACATTCTAAATGAAGTTATTGTGTCTATTTCTTGTTTGTCTCTCTACCCTTCCTCTTTCTTTTTCTTATTTTAATTATGCATTCCTTTGTCCTTCTTTATTTTCTTTCTCCCCTATTTAATCCTGTCCAATTATGTCTATCACACTCCTAAGCTAAACTATGGAATTCTCTCCTCCCCTCCCTCCATTATACTCACAACTACTCTAATTTCAAATCTCTCCTCCAGTCTTACCTTACCTCAGACCGAGACTGTTCCTGCTCCCTTCCCACCTAAATTACACTGTTGTCTCTTTCAAACCTCTCTTCAGTCTCATCTATCACCTCTGATCACTAACATTATTGTTAAAACAAACACTAAACTTGTATAAACACTTTATGACTCTGTATTACTTTTGACTTATCTATATTTTAACTTATGTGTTTTTAAACGTATACTCCCCGATTTTGTAGTTGTATTTTAAATTGTATATTTATGCTTTTGTATACTGTGTATTCCATACTGTACTTATGTTATAGTCTGTTACCTGCTTTTGGAGATTTTCTTCCTGGGCCTCCACTAAAAATGGGCTCTGCTTGGCCCAGTGGACTTCCTGGTCATCAAACTAGAAATAAATAAATACGTTTATGTTCATTTTTCCATAAGTCTAGAATGCTTAGGAGCATTCCAACTGTGTTCCTCCCAGGTTAGCAAGGGTTCACCCTCTGCTCGTCCAAAGATGTACTGACAGGGTCAGGGTGATGGCACTAGTCCTGTAGGCATCCTGACATGTGGCAGCCTGGGAAACCACAGAGACCATGGGCAGTAGGATGTGGTTGAAGATGTGGTGGAGCAAGTAGTGGACAAATGCCTTCAGCCAGTCCAGAATGCTTTTCAGCAACTTGAAGACTCACTGTCCTGGTCAATGCCAACCACTGCACCACAGGCCTCCCTCCATCAACAGTGGGGGGGGGGGGGTCCTCCACTGCAACACCATCAGGCAGTGGAAACATTTGAGGTCATGTGGACTGGGGCTTCCTCCTAATCTTCACCCCCTACCTAATCCTCTTTCCTACACCCTCTTACCTATATTCTATGCAAACTACCCTCTTATATATATAAAAAAAAAAAAAAAAAAAAAAATAGGGGATTCTGTCTCCCTCCAAAGCATAGTGCCCTTCTTCTCCTGCCTTCTCCAGTGTAACCCTCTTGGTGTGTTCCTTCTGTTTTTTTCTTCTTTATGTCTTCCCTTTTTCAGTCTTTCCTATCTTCCACTTTCCATTCTTTAAAGGAAACAACAGGGTGTCCACATAAAGATACCCCTGTATAAGATATACAAAACCCCTTCATATTTTTTAAAAAGTTAACAGCAAAATCTGCACTGTCTGCCTCTTGCCTTAACTATTTCAAGTACGCATAGCAATGTTCATCCCCAATATCCGAGAATGTACAAACTATATGAATATTAATGTTTTAATGTAGTGCTTTGCAAATACTTAAAAATTAACTTCAGCTACTTTGCACTTTTACTGCAAATAGATCTGTTTACTAAAACACCTTTGCATTACTGTAGTCATTGCAATTAGTGTTTTTGCATATAGGCATAGCGGTGCTTTTCCCAGATAACTACTAAGCAAATCTGAACCTCTGGACTTTGAATATCACCCTATACTTTTTCACAAACCTGCCCATTTGCTGTGCATCACTGGAGTAATAACGCATTTTCTTTAAAGTATTTCCAACTCTATATCCACTATTTCCTTCTTTTCAAATGGCTATACCCTGATTCACCAAAATGATGACTTTAACACCATGCAGTATGCCAGCTCCTCAAACACGTTCACTTCAACATGTATCTAAAGCACTTTTTTCCATTTGATTTAAATTCATGTAACATGCTTTGGCTGACAGACTTAATTTGTTTTCCAATTTAATATGAGTTTCTACAGGTGGTTTCTCTCCCACACACAGCTGTTCTATCAATATTTACAATAACTAAAGGAGATTTTTTTATTTCATAATATACTGTAACAATTGCATTACCCAATACAGAAAAACTCTCACCTTTCTAAGTTTTAAGCTTCACAGTCATATTCTGTAAGCACTTCTTACAAAGCAGTGAATGGAACACTATTTCACCTACAGTATATATTGCTGCTGTTGTGAAAGGCACCATGCCCAGTTTTTATCATTTCTTATAATGATGAACCCAAATGATTTTCTTATTTCCCAATTGCTTATTGAAATATAGACAGCTCATTTTCATCTTTACAACTTTTATCCTTTTGACATATGCATTTTTTTTTATTTTAGTCAATTCCATAGCATAGAGGGATACAGCCCTGACCACAGCTCTCCTGACCCAGGATCAACTGACAGCCCAAGCTCTGGAGCAGCTAACTAGAGACAGAAGAGTTAAGTCAGCTGAATAAACTGGCTTCTCTTAGGTTGGATGGATATACCCAGAAACACAACCTCCATTTGAACTCCTCGGTGCAGACCAGAGAGCTAGCAAAGGTGTTTGCCTTAAGGGGGCAGGGTAACTTTGGACTTATGTCACTTAAGGTAAACAAATGGGTTAATGGAGAAATCAGGGGAAGGTTTGATGGTTAGTTGTGGGACACAGCACAAATATATAGCATTCTTTTAACAATTTCTATTTTTTTCTTGTGTCTTATAACTGTACTTTAAAACAATAAACAACAAAATTGATTCAGGAAAGCAGCTTTCTCCAGCAAGTTATACTGTGAATGTCACTGACTGTTCAATCCATCAGTGCTGCATCCAAATTCTTCCCAAATTCACAGCTTTTCATTCAGCAAAATACTGTACCTAGTCTTATTGGCCATCTGGTTATAAAAATTAAAGCAAAAGCTCCACACTTATCAATGGGTTAGTCATAAAATGGCCAATTAACATTTCCACAATCTGTTTTGGATGTTATCTTTAGGTTTTTGCAACTGAAACAGGTTCCAGTATGTGGATGCATACACAACACTTAGTAAGATCATTTGATCCTTACCTGAGATAATGTTTTTTATCAGAAAAATGATGCAAGATTTAGACCATAACTCCAAATTTATTTCAGTTTCAATGATTATTCCTCACTGAGTCAGTCTATAGTAGTTTGGTAACCTTCTTTAAAGATGAAAACTTAATTGTCGCTTTTTCTTCTTTAGTATACAGTTTACTCTGAAGAAATACATGATCTTGCAATGACTCAAAGTAAAAAATGAAAGCAGAGCTAACTTTGAATTAAATCTAACTTGTGGAGTAGCTGATATCCATAATCTCTTCTACTCTTATGCAAATAAGCAAAACAAAATGTCTTGCATAATTAACACTGCCTACCATGGTTTGTTGACTGGGCTAGTCCCTCAAGGCCTATGGCCTACATTCAGGGGTGCACCAAGGTGGTAGTCATCCTAGGAACCAAGAAAATTCACATGTTGTATGGGAGAAGCTTCCAAAATGGTGGAGTCTGACCATTTCCTGGAGGACTCTAATCCTCAGCTTTTAGTTTCTACTGACATTGCTGACTTGGTACCTCATGCAGGTTATTAGGGTTCTACTAATTCTGTTAATTCCCCTGTTTCTACTACTCATGCTAGAACTTATCAGATGACAACTTACTGAAACTCCTGGGTGAACCCTGCTATGTAGCAAATACAAACCTGCATTGTCTACCCAGTCTTCCATTCCTCTGTGTGAACCATTTCATCTTCCTGCTTCCTCTGTTTCCATGGTGAACTCTACTCCATGAGGTGATCCATGCATTCAGAATGCTGTGTTGCCATCACTGCATGGAGTTTCTGTTCCACATCTGATGTCTATTGGACCTTCATCACTTTCCTAGGCTTCATTCATGGGAAAGGCAGCATCACATCTCTTCTCTAGACCAAAACATTTACACCAACATCACAAAAAAAATGACTCATTAGTAAGACTTTTTAAAACTGATTATTTATTTAATCGTTATGATATTTAAGACAAAGTTATACAATCTGATGAATTCCTGCCTCGGCGCATCTAGTCCATCATTCATTTGAGAACAAAACATTTCTTAGACTTGACTTTTGTTTACTTTGTATTCTACACCAAATTTATTGATAGATTTACTGCTAAACAAACTAGAAATCTTGGAATTCCTTTGCTCTTCAGGATTACAGTCTTCAACCTAAGGAAAAAAATACAGTATCATATTTGCATTCTAGGTGCTAAGGACATACTTTATTTTTTGCTGAAGAAATATAATTTCTTTCAAGATGTCCATCATTTGAAAAGCTCTAGAGGTGTGTGGACTTGTGGTTGGGAAGCCTGAGGTAATCAGACAGCAGAAAATAACAGACTCCTTCATTTCAGTGATATGGTGTTGAAAGGGCAAAATACTTATGTACGATCAGTGTAGTGGGAGTCACAGTGTGTGTCAGAAGCTAATAGCACACAAGTACTTGTAGTATTCCTGTATTTAACTGTGATGTGTAACTGACAGAAGCAGTGAAAATATTATTTATTTTATGTTTCTGAGTTTTAATATTAGCTGCATTTCTGTTAGCCAAGTTTCATGTTTGGAAAATGAGGTTTGTGTTTGCTGCTGTAGCTCTGCAATAAAGTTACCAAAGCAAATGAGGTTGAATGATCAGTGTATTGCACAAATGTTCCTTGTGCTAGCATTTTATATGTGCCATTGGTAAAGATATTGAATAAAAGTGGACCTAGGATTGATCCCTGGGGGAGTACTATGGTAAATGGAATGAAAACTGAGTAAGAGTCTTTCTACTTAACTGTTTACCATCATTCAGAAATATAGCTTTTGAACCACTTGAGTGTAGTGTTGCAATGCCTAGTTTTGCATGCCTTTTAAGTAGCAAGTGATGGGAGGCTGCATCAAAGGTCTTTTAAGATGTCTAGGAAAATGCCGCAGTTACTACCTGAGAATTTAGGTGCAAGTGAACTGTACTGAGGAAGGATAGGAGAACTGTATTTGTGCGGTTACCTGGGAGGAAACCATGCTTAGTATGCGACAGGTGGTTATTGTACATTAGATGCTTCAGGTCTTGTTTGCTGATGCATTTTTGAGTATTTTGAGAGCAAGATCAGGATTGGTATTGGTCAGATGTACGTGATGTTATGATCCTGTCCTCTGTGGAAATGAATAATATAATTTTATTTCCATGTTAGAGGAACATACTGTTATTTGGTTTTGTACGACTAAGGATGAATATATAAGCTGCAGAGTTAGATTTAGGGTATTCTGGTAGCAGCCAAGAATTTTCAAATTATATTCACTTGAGCTGTATTGCACTCCCACTCTAAAAGGTACAGGAAAGTCATGCCATAACATTGTGGAATATAGATCCATAACCTTCACCCCTCAGTAAAAGGTATAGGGCATGGAAAACTTTATAATATATAATATACAACCTCTGAATTTACACTGGATTTTTGGTTTAGGTACATTAACTCCTTGACCACATTATAGCAACTTGCTTTTGGTTATATTTTTGCTTTGCAGCAAGGGTAGGGACAATAGTTGGCAGACTTGGAATGCAGTGCAGTACTGCAACATGCTTCTGTACCACATCACAGTAGCCATTCCCACAGAGGTCCACTCACATCAATGCTGACAGTCAGAACATCTCTGTGCCACATCATGGCCAGTCATAGAGGTCCAGTCATATCAGTAGCATCTATTCTCTGCTCTTAGCCAAGCTGGGCCAGCAGAGAAACAGTGTTCTCACACTCTGCTACAGACAGAGTTATCAAAGCCTGATTTGTTATGTACTTTTCATTTAATTATCTCTGCCAGCTTTGGGAGTATTGCATTATTTGTGTTGCAGCAATACACCTTTTTTAGCAAAACATCATGTTTGCCTCATCACATAGGTAAACCCAGTCAAATGCAGACATGCAACCTCAGATCTGTATTATCAACTTAAATCCTCTTGTAAACACCATTTAAATAATGAAGGCGTCTCTGATCTTCACAGACGCGCACACACACACACACACACACACACACACACACACACACACACACACACACACACACACACACACACACACACACACACTTCTTCACCAAGAGTTCCTGAACTCATAAATAACATTACATATCAAAGGTCAAATCACTGCATCTTCATCATAGTGAAAACCTGAATGGCCTTAAGCAGACGAGTAAAAAGCTGTCCGCAGTTTGTTTCTCAGAAAGTATGCACCAACACTTAATCTTAAGACTGTGTAAGGTGAACTCAGTACAAGCTGCAGAGTGGCAGATGTTTCCTTCTCCTCCAAACACACACACACACACACACACACACACACACACACACACACACACACACACACACACACACACACACACACACACACACACACAGATACACACAGTTTCATTTAAAATGAATGATTGTCCTCAGGGTAATAAAGTAATATATTTGTGGCAAACTTCCAGAAGTACATGAAATAATCTCAGGGTTCTAAGCTCAAGACACACAAATGCCATTTAATCCAGTCCTAAATAATTGCAATGTACTTTTCAAAAGCCAGACGTATTCTTTGACCTAGTTTGATCATCTCTAACTAATGTCAGGATTTTACTGTATAACTTTTTGCAGTATAATACCCCATCTGCTTTAAATCTTAGGCAAATCCAGGTAAAGCTTTAAAATATGGCCTTGTGGCCACCTAAGTGTACCTGGATTCACATGTGCATTAAGGTAAGGAGCATATTAAAAAAACAAAGAATTTACCCAGGCTGTGTCTATGAATGTTTTCTCAAAATGTTTTTTTTTTTTTTTCAAATACATTTGAATGAATTCCATAGTATTTATGCATAACATCTTAAATAACTATGTACACTATTTACATTAGCCTGACACTATAACAGACCTTAATGTATACAGTTACTTTAAAAGTATGTCCAATCCATTATCAGAGTGTCTGATCAATTATTCTATAGTGTCAGTTAACAATAAGACTTTTCCCCAAATGTTGTTGATAAATGGCTTTGGATAAATTCTTAGTTCTTTGATTTTAATTTCCAATAATGCTGTGGTCTTCAGTAGGCTGTAGAAGTCTTCCAAAGTTGGTATTGTGTTTGTATTCCATCTTCTTGTTATACACTTCCTTGAAATTGCAAGTATAGTCCATACTAGATACATGTTTGACCTATTCAAATGAGGACCTTCGTTCACATTTAATAATACAAGAGCTTTAGTTAAATAAAATGATTCAATAAATAAAGCTTGTAGAAAGTTATTAATACCATTCCAAAATGGCTTAATGTTAACACAATCAAAGAATATGTGGTTCCAATCTGCATTGTGTACTTGTTCACATCTCCCATAAATTCCTTTTATGGAAGAAATAATTTTATTGATTCTGTCTGGGGTTAAGAATGTTCTGTGTAAGCTTTTCCAATTAAAATCTTTCCAGTATTGTGTAAAGGATGTATATTTTATCGATAATAAGATATGAATGGTTAGTTTTGATTACAGCAATACCCCAGTGAACAAACATAAAGCATAAAGAAAGACCAATAAATAGAAAAATAAATAAGTATACAATAGCAGTAAAATACTATTAGCAACACTTAGTATACTATCATTGAATATTCATAAAAATACAATAATAAGAACAAAAAGGTCACAGCTGCATTGGCAACCATATCTGTAATTTTATCAAATAATACAATAATTACATTTAAGGTAATATTAGGATTTTAGAAGGACTGAATCAAATAATGATTGCAGCATCTTTTATTGCCATAACAATGTGTATTATCATAATTCTTACAGCAAGCAGTGCAAGATTCTGCATGCATTATAAAGCTCACTCTGGCTATTATAAACAGTGTGCAGTCCTAACGGACATCCCTGAGTAGCATTGTTACATTTACATTTTACCATTTTTAACAACAGTAAATACAATGCAAAAAAGTACTCCCTTAGTAGACGAATTCTAAGGAAATGTTATTACACTGCATGGATACTTCTCAGAGGTGTTGCTACCTGTTTCTCACCAGGTGCCATCTCCCGGACTAGCAGCCCTCCAGGAAAAAGGCTCTCCTTCTCTTTGGAGGTGAAGAGCAAAAACTTAGCTGTTACAATTTATACCACAAACAGAGTGCTTCGGTACTCAATTAAAAGCAAAAAAAAAAAATACTCGTTTATAACTGTAGCAATGCTTGATACATATGGCACTCTGTTTTGACAGTAAATGCAATACCTACCCACATTTATTTCTAAATACCAGTAGGCAATGAAGAGTGATCAGGATCAGCCAATCACTCCCCCTAAAACTTTGCACCCATGGAGGCTGCCCCCTTCGCCTCACCCTAGTTACCTGATACTTGGGTACGACTGTAATTGCAACATTGCAGGTTTCTTTTTATGCTCCGTCACTTTCAGAATCTCAGCAGTTTGCCCAAAGTGCCAAGTCTTTTTTCTTCTCTGCAGCAGATCATTGCCTGTGTTTTCTGAAGACATAACTTCTCACATACTGAGGATGTGACCTAGAGAAGTTGGTTGATTACAAGCAGAGAATCTGAAATCAACAATGTCACATAACAACGAAAATGGAAAGAGGCATACTCACTTTGTAAACAAATGTCAGCCGTGCAGTGGATTCTACCCAAATACTTCCCACACGCATCTTAGGAAAGGAAAAGCAAGAAAAAAGTTAAAAACATAAGGTGCATTTACCACTTATCTTGCCAATTATGCTTGGTGTCTTACACTTCCTTTTCTTTTTTATAATTATGTTAAGGCAGGAGGTTTCTTTATGGCTGCTCTTTACTTGACTCATCCTTTCAAAATACTTCCATCTCAATAGATACATTTAGTTTAGGGTGAGCCAACCCCATTACAGTTTAGAACCACATACACTGCTTTACTGTCACACAGTCACTAGCATTGCCTTTTTTCTCCAAGCTTTATTTTTCTGAACTCATACATTTGTACCTAACCTGTTTGAGCTCAGTGCTAAACACAGGTCTCAATTACAGCCGAGTGATGTCTACAGGCGTTTCTGCAGTTACACCCTACTGCTCCTCTAGGAGTCAAATATTGCTTGTTCATATTTGCATTAATAATTCCAAAACAATGTTACATACAAGGTATCGGAAAATTTTATCTTGAAGTATACATGATAGCAAACACAATTGTATTGATATATGACCTCTGTCAATGGGTATTTGTTAAAAATGTATGGTGATAACCTCAATTTTTAAATGCTGAAGCCACGCCCACTAGGAGTTAAAGGTGCACACTCAAAAGAGCTCTACTGGAGGGAATGAGTTAACTATTAACTCCCAAGACAGTGAGAGTTGTGTCCTGCTTTGCTCCTCTCCCAATTCCCCAGCAACTCCCAGACCACCCATTATATTTGCTCTAATCTCCATCCACTGTCTCACCCTTGGGACATACCTATTATAAAGGCACCACAATAAAACCACATAACCTTCTTATCTCACTGCCCTCATAGTCAGTACTGCAATATTACTGAAGTCATAACTCCGACATACAACTTCCTTTACAAACACCACACATCTCATCAATAGAACTTACCTTCTTATACCTCTTTTTTCTTTCCTCCCTCACCCCCTACTATTAATATTTACACAACCAATCATATAACTATGTATTACCCCTACTTCCATAACTTCCTCACCAGCAAACCACCACCACAAGCCCCAAGTAATCAGACAAAACCTATTCCCCAGCTCACCACTGTCAGGACCATTCTTCTATATGATTACTATGACTCAGACACATTTTTCTCACTGCCTAAAAACACATAAAACCTCATCCAGACTATTCTCCATAATTTTTATACTCCTTAAGGGTAACAGTGAACCCAACCCAGGCCCAACAACTCCCTTTCAGAATTACTCCCTTCCTACACTGACCTGTGCTGTCTTCAATGCACATAGCACTGGAAGAATGCAAGACCACATAAGTGCTTTTAGTTCCCAGTACAACCCAAGCATTCTAGCAATCACAGAATCCTGGGTCAAAAAAGACTCCCCTAAGTTCCAACACTTTCTAACCTACAAGTAAGTCAGTGATGCCAGACCAGGCAAATGATCAGGTGGAGAGTTTCTAATTGTGTACAGAAATAACTAAAGCAAAATGTTATTGTCCAAGGAAAACCCTCCTCAGACTCCAGTACAAATTCTCAAAGGCAAACCACTACTGATTGCTACAGGCTATTTACCACCACCCGCTTCCCTAAATAAATTCAAATCATCATAGAATCATAGGAGGTTACTAGGCTATCAACCTAGAGGTCATTTCAAGCCTAGCCTATTCATCCCAATGTAATACCATAGATACTCTAGTCAATACCCAGGATTGTATTTATTAATGACTGCCCATGTCCAGGAAAGTTGTGGCCACTATTCCCTGTAAGAACAGCCATAATAACGGTCCCCAAAATAATAACATAATCATTCTAAGTGACTTCAGTCTTAATTATCTTGTCCCTCTTTCATTTGACATGGGTACTTTCCTAGCAAACCTAGGTCTCCTTCAGCTCATAAAAAACAAACAACAAGACCTACCCTCTGCTCTTCCAAATGCTCCATACTCGAGCTGATCAAACTCTATCACCAACATAAAAATTCTGCCATCATCACTATACAACCATTACCCAATCACCTTTACAGTTGTCAACCGTCCTATAAAACTACAATCAATTTTAAAAGCCTTCAGAAACCACAGTAGCACAAATACAAACTCAGAACCTTTCTCACAGTCCACAACTGGAACCATATACTCTGCTTTCATGGCTCTAAAATAGCAGCTGTAAGCCTAACCAACATTCTACGCCAGCTGTAAGACAAATTCTTCCCACTTATCCACAGGCTTTATAAACCCACCAAAACTGAATCGCTATCCACTGAACTCAAAGATCTTTTAACTCTAAGGAATGAAGCATGGCAAAAATGGAAACAAACCCCCCATAACTGACAATTGCACCCCCTTAGTAGTCTTCTGTAACCTAGCCAAGAAGTCCATCAGAAGGTATGAAAGAAATCCCCAAACAAACACATTACCCTCTTACATTCCACCAAACATTTTTGGAAAGAGGTTAACATGCTTACAGGAAGAACACCTCTTCATGATGCCCTATCTACAAACACCATTCAATGTGGTACAGAGAAAAACTTTCTCCAAAAGATTTCCTTAAAGAATTTATCACTCTCTCATCAGTAAACTCCACACCTCCCATAGACTATGCATTGCCCATCCCACTACCATTCATCCCTCTTTTCCACTTCACATGCATACATCCCAAAGAAGTCTCTATTCTACTTGAAATTATTTCCACTGACAACATAAATCCCTGGTTCATATGTCTGCAAAGAGCAAATATGACTTCCTCTCACCCATATATATAATCTATGTCTCACATAAAACATTGAGCCACAGATTTGGAAACCTGCTTTAATTAAACCCTTCCCAGAGCAAACCAACCCAAAAGATACTTCTCATGTCCATCCAATATCCATCCTCCCAATTCTGAGTAAATTTCTTGAAAAGATAGTCTCCACCAACTCTCCCTCTATATTCAGCAGTAACACCTGCTGTCCTCAAACAACATGGATTCTGGCCTGGATGAAGTACTATGACAGCACTGGGGTCCCTAACTGATGACATCTTGCTAAACTCTGACAGTGGCTTCCCTACAGTTGCCCTATTATAGACCTGACAAAGGCAATTGACTTCATTGACCATTGTCTTCTCCAGAATAAAGTAATTGAAATTGCCGTTCCCTGGTTTAAAAATGTCTTCAATGACAGACATATTAGAGTTAAAATGTTTGGTATAGAGAATTGAGGAGCTGTTAACAAGCTGTGTCCTGTGGTCCAGTGGTGGGGTGTTTGATTCTGTCAGCCTCCATTACCTAACTGTGTGACTCTGAGCAAGTCACTTAACCAGACACCACTCCTTGGTTGAGTCTGAAAAAAGGTCCATGGAGATCAGTGTTCTACCCCAGAAAACAAATACAAATAAAGTAAAATAAGATAATCTAAAATAAAATAAATGAAATAGGATCCTTCCAATCAAAATCAACACCCGTTACCAAAGATCCATCCACATGGATCCGTTCTTGCTCCCCTTATTAACAAACTTCCTTGTGATCTCCCCCTTCTCCCACTTATCCTCTATGCTGAGGGCATGGTCATTTACTGATTAGGTCACTCTCACATCAACATTCAATGCCAGTTCCAGTCAGACTTACATGAGCTCCACCAATGACTCATGGACCATAAACTACTTCTCAACCCCACCAAGACCAAAAAAGAAAATGCACCAAGCACCTGACTCTTTAACTGTCTTTGACCTAGACATCCATTCCATAGAAACATCCTCCACCTTCAAATATCTAGGACCATAGCTTGATTGGTCACTAAACTCCCATTTCTACATAGGCAATGTGAGATCCAAAATAAACTCCCTCTTTTGGGCAAAAAAAGTCCCCTTTTCTATCCCAACTAGTCAGAACAGCTATTGGCAAAGGAGTTCTCCTTTCTCAACTTGAATATGGGCTCCCAATTTTTACTTCCGCCTCCAAGAAAAACATTGCCACACTCCAAACTATCTATAACAGCATCAGCTAATTCACTGCAAACTCACCTCTCTGTGAGCATCACTGTATCACCATTGGAAAAGCCAAATAGCTACCAATAGTTCAAAGATCTAACCTACTTTTAGGATCCCAACTCTATAAACTATTCCAGCTCCATGCATTTACTCCCACTGCAGCTAGACTTAGAAACAAACTCCTCCTACATTCTGAGACACTATTGTCTCATTACTCCTAAAACCAGCCTCCACAGCACTGCACATGCTTTCTCCTCTCAGGTGCCTGCTCTTTGGCAAGCTCTCCTCATTAGCATTAAGGAAATCGACACTTATTCCAAATTCAGAATGCAACTCAAAAAGCACCTTTTCATCCAAGCCAAATGCTCCTGCTTCAACACAGGATGTATCGCCTAACCTATCTCCTTTCCAAATCTCTTGTCCTCTGCCAAAATTCACTGAATGTTGATCCACTTTAGAAATGAATGTCAGTATTGTACATTACACTTTGCACTGTGTTTGTTCACTAGAAATGTATATACACAATTTTTCTATGTAGTTAATCTGAACTACTCTGTTATTGCTTACATTTCCATATTTTTTTGTTTGTGAAATGTTTTGTATTTCACCCAGGGTCAGGCTGAGCCTGAACATGGTCAGTACATTATCCCAGTAAACAAATGCAAATAAGTAGTAAAGCAGGCTGGTCAACTACAACCCCCCCCCCCAACCTCCCAAAGTGGTTTGCTTTGCTAAAGTAGTTAAGTATCCCAACAGACAGTATTCATTCTCAGTCAGCTTCCCCAACCCACTAACCAGACAGAACTGATTCACTGAACCGAAATACGTAACTAAACCAATTGATGGTCATGCTCTTCGGTCTTAGTCAACTCCCTCCTTCTCCTTCTCATCCCATTCTGTTCATGAAGAATTAATTCCTTACAATAAAACCCTCAACCTCTTATGCTCAGAAACATGGCCAAAGCCAAAATTAATCAGAGACATAGGCCCCAAAACAGGGCCAGTTTTTAAATACTGGATCACAGCTGCTGACTTAGAAACTCAAACAAGCAAGCGATAATCTTTAATCGTTAACTGTAATAGTTGCAATTTTCCTTTATTTTCTGATTACAATCCAATATCTTTTCTCAAAAAGTCACCAACTCTCAGGGCATTACTGCTTCTATTCCCAAAGTCTACCAGCTCAAGTAAAGGGAGTACTATTTAAAGCTAATTGAATGTTTTCAAAATTAAGCAGGAAAAATAAGACTTTGTTTTGTTCTGATTCTTTAAGCATTTCTAGAAAGGGGTACAACATCTAAAATACACAGTTGGGAACTTTTCATGTTCAAGAGTAGCTTAGAGTGCCATATTGGGGCCTGCATGACTGAACAAAAGCCAGCATACATATCTTAACTTACACATTTGCACAAGATGGGGCACATTGGCACAAGTAAACTGGCATTTGCTTCAAAGCAGAGGTATAGTTATGCATTTGCACAGTACTGGTCTGTGACGATAAGGTACATGAAATACTCAAAATATTTATCTTACCTTTGGGATATGCTGTTAAACAATGATGCCTTTCTTATGCCTAAACCTCCATCAAAAGAGACCCTGTCAAGATCGGTAACTAGATTTTCTTAGGAAAAATAAACTGAAAAAAAAATTGTAATTGTGCATTTGAGACAGATGATTTCCTCTAGTCTAAGAGGAAGGTATATTTCTTAATAACTAGTTAAAACTTTTAATTAACTTATGAGATGTTTCTTTAGTCACAGATTATTTCATTGCGGGTAGATAAATGTTAGAGCACAATCCACCAAAACTAACTAAATAAATAATGTATGTGTGGTGTAACAAACCTCTCCTCTGAAATTCACTCCATGTGTTACAGTTACCACCTGTCCCTTTTTAATGCAGGAGGGTTCCTATTTGGACAGCTGTGTCCTATGAAAAAACATAAAAAATGTCAAATGTCCTCAGATTTTAGGACAAAAAATATTTCATGGGTTTCCTCTAATTCCTGTAATAATTGAATAAAATAATCATTTTCTATCTGAAAAATCTTAATAGTGTATAAAACAACTCAAATTCTACAAGAACGGACTTTAATTCTGGCAAAAAGTGAAGTCTATCCCTTTGCTCTTCTGAGCATTTGTCCTGCAGAATTCATACATTTCCATAAAAAGTCCATAAAAAAGTCCAACTTTCTGCACTTTAAAAGATAATGACCTTAACATGTGCTCCACCAATAATTAAGGAATTCTGGGTTATTTTCAGCATGTTCCTAAATGTCAGTCATCACACTTTTGCATTGCATATTATATATGTGTCATCCCATGGTTTTACCCAGCCCAGAAAATGCACCACCTTAACATTCACCTAACCACTTTAAAAGCAGGCACGTATACATAGATTGAAATGCTGCTGAAGTTAAAAACAAAAGGTTGTGCTTGCTGATGTCTCACATTGCCCAAAACCTGAAATTCCTTTTTCAGAAGCATGCTGTAACAGGTTATTAAAGGTCTAAATAAAAGCCTGAAGACAAACACATCACCACTGAAGCAATTAAG
>NC_056737.1:647903777-647941277 GCF_019279795.1 Protopterus annectens
GTACAGAAACCTGGGCAGTAAAGGCAGAACAGATGAGGAAGCTAGAGGTGATGGAAATGAAGTGCCTGAGAAGGGTGGTAGGATGCAAACTGTGGGACAGATGAAGAAATGAGCACATAACAGCAGAAGCCAACGTAGCGCCAATTGCAGAAAGGATCAAGGGGAACAGATTATGGTGGTTCAGACACGTGCAGAAAAGCGCAAGACAATCTGGTAAAGAAGATTTGGGACAGACAGGAAGAAGGTAAGAGGAAATGAGGACATCCAGCAGAGGTGGATGGATTGTGTGAGAAAGGATCTGTGATAGTCAGGCATGAGTGTTGAAGAAGGCAGGAGTGTGGCACTGAATGGAGAGAGAGTAACATAACACCCCGACACCATGTAGAAAATGGGAAAAAGGGGCTGATGTTGATGATGATTATAATACTGGAGACTTAAGGTATTACAAGCACCAGTTTTCTTGATATTTTGTGCTGTTGACAATTGTTTTAACATTATAGGAACATTCATATTATTATCTACCTGGCAGCTGGTTCATATGGTTAAGGATGGGAGCTGTAGTTCCTTTGGTACAGGGTTTGATTCCCTCAGCCCACATTTGGCTACTGTGTGACCTTAAGCAAGTCACTTAACCAGACATTGCTCCTGGACCACCCCTGAAAAGGGATTGTGCATACAGCAAGCTTACCTGGTTAACAAATTATTATTATTGTTATGATTATTATTATTATAATCTGTCATTGCTTCCTTAGCATACCCACTGTTTGTAGTCAGAGTTTGAGTTTGATCTTCATTGTCCTGCAGAACATTGTAGTCTCACTAAATACCTTCTCAAAGAGAGCCACGTGTGAAAATAAACTAAAGCACACACATATACACATCTCAATTTAAATAATATTATTGTGGTGATTTCACTTTAAATATAGTCACAGGAATTCATTAAAATTCTTAGCACAAATTGTAAAGCATATGATAGAATGACCTGTCAGGCATGACGTGCCCTCTTTATCAGATAATTAGAATTTTCCTGAATTGTAGTTACTACTCTAACGTGCAAATGATGGCTGAGCTGCATGTCATGGTAGTAATCTGCTGCTCACATAGGCAGTGGGATCACACACACACACACACACACACACACACACACACACACACACACACACACACACACACACACACACACACACACACCACAGTCCATGTAGCTGTTCCTACCCTGCAGTGACTCCACCACCTCTGTAATACTTTAGTACCATTATGGCATGTATGTATTAGGCCCTGGTAGTCTAGTCCATCCCCTCACTCCTGATCCCTGTTACAATGTCAGTGTCTTTGCAGCACTTTAAAGACTCATTCCTATTGGTTTAGTGGTTCCCCCAACCCCATTACCCTCATGACGTCTATCATATTACTACACTTCACTTTATTCCTGCTGTATCGCGGTTCTTCCTCCCCTGAACCATGGACTGCCATTGGTGCCATAAGGCACTTTAAGGTGTGTCCAGTGGTCCCCCCCATTCCTGTTATGCTGTTCTATGCCTTAGAGTACTTTATAGAGTATTCCCTGGTGCCTGGTGGTTCCCCCATCCCCATAGTAATGTTGGTGCTATCATGGGGCTTAAAGCATTCCCTGATGTCCAGTAGTTTCCACACACCCCATCCTCATTGCAATATTGGTGGCATTATAGTAAGTAAAGTAAGCCCTGGTGGTCAAGTGTATCCCCCCACCCCTGTTCCCATAGTAGCATTAGTGCCAGTACTGCACTTTACAGATGCACCACTGATGGTTTTGTGTGTGTCCCCACACCCACAATCCTAGTTTGCTGCTGGTGTTGTTATGGCACTTTAAAAGTAAGCCATGGTGTCCAGTGGTTACCCCCAACATGTTTGTGGTCAACAGCTGAACAAGGATTTTTGTCAGTGTTTCTTACCATGATGGATGGGGTAGGGTTGGCCATGCTGATTTACTCATTTGATTGTTTTCTTGAATCACTCGGCCATGTAGATGCCTTCCTGGAGGCAGTTCCAGGAAGACAGCATATGGCTAAGTAGCATATGCCTCTCTCTTGAAATGTCACATTAGCATTCGTGTTGGAGGGTCATGCAGCACCATGTAGGGGTGTTTGCAAAATAGCAAAAATGTACCATGACTTGTGTATGGCCATGTACACTTCACAGTACATTCACATGTGCAACCCTGTGAATTTTCACTAATTTGTTCTAAAGACATGTTAAACCTATACTTGAAGTAGCTTGTTTCTTCAGTATGGTCCAGCTTTTTTTTCTGTTAGAACATAGAGATTCTTTTAGTGGACTTGTTTAGGACAAAAAACTGCTCACCAAAACATAAGAATAATCCAGTGGCAGCCAAACTTGTAAATGACTAATTTGTCAATTAACATAGCAAAGGAATGTTCCGCTGACCTGATAGTCCCAATTTGCGAAGTATGCAATTGCTACTTCACACTTTGAGACTGTCAGTGATATAGTCTTGTGTCATTAAGTATGTGCAGCATTTCACACCAAATAATTCTATCATGGTACTGTCTCTGTATTTTTAAAAACATATGCATCTACATAGACTGTGTAGGCCCCCTGACACCTGTGGTGGCAGCAGATCAGAGGCTATTGTGGTTGGCTTGAGTTTCTTTAATCTTTTCTTTATTTATTCAATAGGTACAGGGTGTATGACAAAGTGACCTTGATCAGTTGTTAAGTTATTAGCGCTGCTCATATTGTGTTGTTGTACTAGGGGAGTGGTTATTTGCATGAAATACATATTAAATGTGTAGCCAATATTGTGGATTTGGCTGTGTTTTATGATCAAGGCTTATTCATTTATTGATATTTTCCCACAGTTATTTTGAGTCATTAAAATGACGTGTAATTTGTGGCAACAGATTTTCTTTAACAGTGGTGTTAAGCTTTTAACTTTCATACTTAGGGCTCTGTATGTTTAGAAAGCTATTACAGACTGCTGTATTTTCCATGTTTTCCAAGTCCAATCTCTTTGTAACATAAATTGTTTAATATCTGTGGCTAGCCAGGGGGTGGGGACTATTTTCTTCTCTTTTTGTGGATTGGAGTTAAGTAATTTACGAAGCCTAGGAAATTCTTGATGTAGTGATGGGACTAGGACTAATAGATTTCAGCCTTATTACCCTGTGATATCCACTAGAGACAAACCCAAGGTTATGCTGCTTAATGCTAGGAGTCTAAATCAGAAACTGCACTCACTGGAAGCACTCCTTACCTTGGGAGATGCCGATGTCTGTGCAGTCCCAGAGAAATGGTTCAAGGCCACAGAAAGCACCCCGGCCATGCACGGCTACAATGCCTTCTACACATTCAGACCTCAAAACAAACACAAAAGAACTAAAGGCAGAGGTGTATCCATCTTCATTAAAGACAAATACACATCAAAACTGGGTCAAACAGTATGACTCCCTAGAGCTACTCCAAGTCCAACTAACTGTAGGTAAAACCCCCTGTCATATCATTGTTAGCTATAGGTCCCCCACCATAAACCATGAGAACCACTCTGCCTACCTCGACCTACTTGAGTCAGGCACTATACAGCCAAACACCTTGGTCATAGGTGATTTCAACTTTCCTTCCATCAATTGGGAGTGATATATGAGCACAAACACCCTTGCCCTAAGTTTCTTGGACTTTGTTAATACAAATGCTCTGGAACAGATAGTCTGCACCCCCACAAGGGGATCAAGTGTCCTAGACTTATTACTCATCAACATAGGGGGTCTTTGCACTGCCCCCTGTGTGTTGCCCTCCCTGGTAAGGTTTGATCATAAATCAGTCTTGTTCTAAGTAATGGTCATACCTGACTCCCCTCAAGAGCAAAAAGGATGAAAAATGTTTCCAAAGCAAACTATAGCCTCCTAAGCGATTGATAAATAGTTTCAAACCCCCTGCTACCACTGTCAACGATGACTCTTTTACAGAGGTGTACATAAATGCCCTGTATAAACACCTGTACAAAAGTATAGACTCGGCTGTACCTGAATGGATCTAAAGAAGGCCCTCACAAAAAAAAAAAAAAACAGCCACCCTGGTGGACATCAAGCATACATAGGTTATACAACAAGAGGAAGAAACTAATGTCTACGAACAAGAGGGAACAGACTCAGCAGTGAAAGGACACCCTCCACAACTTGAACAAGCAAATTAGATATCTTGTAAAGTCCTCTAAAGCCAACTACAAAGCTAAACTAGCATCCCTAGCCAAGGATAATCACAAGACATTCTTTAACTATGTCAGAAATCTAAAAGGGAAGGCCCAGCTTTGTGCCGAACTAGTAGTGGAAGGTACCACTTATACTGACCCTGAGAACATCACCAACCTGCTAGCAGACAGATTTGGTGCAAACTTCACCTCTCTGTTCCCGCTAGACATACCCCAAAGCATACCTGTCACCAATCCTCTACCTAGTATCTTCAAAGAGCAGGTCATAACCACACTCTCCATGGCCAAAAACACAGCCTCTATGAGACGGGGTAACATCCCAGGCTGCCTACTAAATGGTCTAAAACAGGACCTAGCTGAACCACTTGGCACTCTCTTCAACCACAGTCTAAGTACTGGCTTTGTCCTAGCAGAGTGGAAAACAGCAACAGGAATTTCCTTACACATAGGGGTTCACCAACCGACCCGGGGAACTAGAGACCCATAAGCCTAACCAGCCTTATCTGTAAGGCAATGGAGAGAATCATCACAGACCTTATCAACAAAGACATGGGTAATCTTCAAACTCTTGACCCGACCCAATTTGGCTTTGGTAAAGGTAGATCATGCTTATTAAATCTGGTGGACTTCTTTGGCAATGTCACCAAAGCCCTGGATGAAGGCAAAACAGTACATACAGCCTATCATGACTTAGCCAAGGCATTTGACACAATCCCCAACTCAGACATCATTGAGAAACTCACCTAGCTGGGAATTAGCCCATATGTCACTAGATGGGTAGCCAACTGGCTCACTGACAAAATGCATAGTCAAAGATGGTGATTCCACCTCTACCAGCAGACCTGTTTCCAGTGGTATACCACAAGGATCTGTGCTGGACCCCCTACTGTTTGGAATCTATTTCTCAGAAGTCCAGGTGAAAATAGATGGCCTGTGGCTTACTAAGTTCGCCAATGACTGCAAACTGGGTGCGATCATTGAGTCCCCCAATGATGTTGACATTCTACAAAAAGGGCTTACACAGACAAATGACTGGTGTCAAAGTCACAGACTTAAACTAAATGCAAAAAAATGCATTATCATCCCTTTCAGCAAAGGGGAAGTCCCATGCAAGTTACAATATTAACAGTACCCCTTAGCTCAAACCCTGTGGTGTGAGATTTGGGAACACAGGATGACAGTGACCTTAACTTCCATCACCATGTGTCCACAGTGGTAAGGAAGGCCTTCTGTGTTTCACATCTAAGTAAAGGCATCACATCCAGAGCTAAGTATGTTATAACTCCCCTGTACTCATCCCTCAACAGACCACTAATAGAGTACAACGCTCCCTTCTGTATATACCTCGCCAAACACCTGAAGTAGCTGGAGAGACCTCAGAGGTTTCCCACCAAGAAAATTCAGGGCCTTCAACACATGACCTACATGGCCAGACTGAAGGTCATGTCACTGTATTCTGTATCTTATAGGCTGCTGAGAGGCAACTTGTGCCTGGCCTACAGAGCAGTCTCAGACCCTGCCCTAATGGAAATGCTGCACATCTCCAAGTCAAATGAGACAAGATTCACTCACTCTAGGGATCTTAACTTAGCCTACGACATTAGCAAGACATGCTAGAGAGACAGATATGTCTCCCAGAGATTGCCACTCCTCTGGAACAAACTTCCAAGTCATGTAAAATAGTGCTCCTCAATGGCTCTATTTAAGCATAACTTAGACAACTGCATAAGGGACCGTAAATTTACCCTGGGGTGTCATCTATGTCCCTCTTGGCAGCCAGTGCTGATCATAGACTTGTGCTGCAAATATAGACCATACATCTTGGTTAATATGGGAGCAAGGGTATAATATGGTTAGGCTTATAAAGGTCCTAGGGCCTATAGCCTAGTAACCTTTATGAACCTATGAACCTATACAGTTAATCATATTTTTGAAACCATTATTACAGCCTTATGTATGAGGTCCATATGTTTTAAATGCATACTTATCAGCTTATTCTACTTTCACAATGTCATTTCATTTAATAAGCAGTTAGTTTAAGGCTTCAGTTCCCACTCTTTACTTTAGTTATTAATGTTATTGTTTTTCAAATGACAGCTCCCTCAGCCCTTGCACAGCAGTTTTTGAATGCAGCTGTTGTTTTCTCCTCTCTTCTCACTTATCCAAATGATGCATTTTGTTGATGTGAAGTTATTTTGGATGTCTAAAGCTATTCCCTTATTCATTTTTTTCTACATCTTTGGATAATAGTTTTTTCTCCTCGATACTTTATTTCACCATGTTTTATTTTCCAGCTTCGAAAGAAAAATTGCCAATGACTCTAAAGATAATCACAAAGCCTTCTTTAGCTATGTCAAGAATCTAGGTGGCAACTCTCAGATCTGCTCTGAGCTAGTGCAAAATGGCAAAAAATACATTGAACCAACTGACATTGCCAACATCCTGGCTGACAGGTTCAGTGCAAACTTTACCCCCCCCTCACCCCCAAAAGGGCCCGTGTCCATCCCAGAAGAATGTAGAGCCCCAGACATCACAGACACACAGGTGAAAACAGCCCTTTCCAAAGCCAAAAACACAGCATCAATGGGACCAGATGGTATCCCAGGCTGCATCTTATATGAGCTCCAAAATGAACTAACCCCTCACCCAAATTCACTGTTCAAACTCAGCCTTACCACAGGCTATGTACCCAAAGAATGGCACACAGCAACAGTTATCCCGCTCCACAAAGGTGGTGCCACAACAGATCCTGGGAACTATCGCCCTATAAGCCTGACTAGCTTGGTCTGCAAAGCTATGGAGCGCATCATCATGGAACCCATTAACAGAGACATTGGGAACCTCCAGACACTGGACCCTACACAATTTGGCTTTGTTAAAGGCAGATCCTGCCTCCTAAAACTTCTTTGAAACGGTTACCAAGGCCATAGATGAGGGAAAGGTAGTCCACACAGCCTACCTGGACCTCGCAAAGGCCTTCAACACCATTCCTCACTCTGGCATTATAGATAAGCTTACCAGCTTGAACATTAACCCCTATGTCACGAGATGGGTTGCCAACTGGCTCATGGATAGAACTCACATGGTCAGAGTTGCGGGTGCCATGTCCGACTCTAAACCGGTTACAAGTGGCGTCCCACAGGGCTCAGTCCTGGTACCCCCCCTGTTTGGTATATACTTCTCTGAGGTACAGGCAAGCATGGGAGGACTATGGCTGACCAAGTTTGCAGATGATTGCAAACTGGGGGCCATAATCGACTCTCCGGCTGACAAAGACATCCTCCAGAAGGGTCTCACGGAGATGAATACCTGATGTCAGAACCATGGCCTCAAGCTAAATGCCAAAAAGTGCATAGTCATCCCCTTTGGGAAAAACAAAGTGCCCACAAACTACCACATAGGTGGTAATCCACTAAGTACGGAAGATGTAATTAGGAATCTGGGGACCTAAGTAGATAGTAACCTCTCCTTTGATAATCACATTGCCAATGTGGTTAGAAAATCCTTCTATGTAGCCCACCTAATCACAAAAGGGTTCACATCTAGATCAAGAGAGATCATTGTGCCCCTCTACTCATCGCTCATCAGGCCCATAATAGAGTACAATGCCCCATTTGGGATGTACCTAACTTGACACCTGCAACAGCTGGAAAGACCACAGAAGTACCTCAGCAAGAGGATCGTGGGCCTCAAACAGATGCCCTATGCAGCTTGACTAAAGAAACTCCAGCTCTACTTGGTTGCTTACCGCCTACTCAGAGGTGATCTCTGCCTGACGTACAAGGCCGTGTCTAACTCAGAATTAATGGACATGCTCCACCTCAAGAAAACCAAATCTCTTAGAGCCACATGCTCTAGGGATTTAAACCTCAACACAACAATAAATAGGACATGCTGGAGGGATAGATTCCTGTCCTAGAGACTTCACTCGCTCTGGAATAAAATCCCAATCTATGTTAGGCAAAGCCCCTCACTGACTCTCTTCAAGAGAAATCTTGACGAGTGGATGGGAAATTGTAAATTTACCCCTGGGATCACTTCAGTGGCCCTGCTGGACAGAGGCTCAGGAAACTAATCTAAAAGGGAGGTGAAAGCCAACACATTCTGGCTAGGCTTATAAATGCCCTTGGGCAGATAGCCTAGTACCTACCTATTAACCTATGAACCTATGAATAATAACCACTGCAAATAATGTTGCAGTCATGAAAATGCTGTTCTCCTTTCTTTATTTTATTTATTTATTAACATTTGATTTCTGGAAAAGTCTAACTGGGTTGGTACTCCTTTTCAGCAGAGGCTGAAAAAATATTCTAGTAATAATAGTTTTACCATCTTCAAAAAATAATACAACAAAGATAAAAAAAATCTAGAGTTTAAATAATTAAAAATTAGACATAATGTGAAAACCACATTAGCCAGTTTAGAAAAATTAAAGGTAAGTTAGTATAATACAGACAAGAACTGCAATATAAAGTGGGTGTAAAAACATGGATATTGCATATAGCATTGTTACCTCACAGCAAGAGGTTCTCCCGTTCAATTCTCGGCTTGGCTTGGGAGTGCCTTCTGTGTGGAGTCTGCATGTCCTCCCTGCATTTGGGTAGCGTTCGAAAGACATGCGTGCGTAAATGGGTGTGCCTTCATTGAAGGTTGGGCATCGAGCTGGCACCTCGGCGTTTCGTAAAAATCTACTGCCAATCATTGGCGGACCGGAGTTCCCCTGTGGCAACCCCTTACTGGGAAAAAGCCGAAAGACAAACAACAACAACAAGAGTCAGAGGAGAGAAGCTGATGGATGTAAGGAAGTGAGTGAAGAAGGGGGGAGTAAGGTATAAGTAATTACATGTTCATATTTAGGGATATAGTTTTTCCTGAGGTTGAACAAGAACAGTACCAGATTTTGGCTAGGAAGGGGCTGTGATAGAGGTTTGGATCTGATGTCAGAATCCAGTTAAGGATGGAGCTTTTATTGGAGTGTTTATTCATGTATGTTGGGGTAGAGATATTTTGGGAGAAGCCGTGCAGATTAATAATGGAAATGGGTGAGTCAGAGGTTAGTGATTTTCAATCTATATTTACATCACCAAGGATGATTGTTTCATAGGGTATGTTGTGAGAGATCCATGAAAGGATGTTTTCAAGTACAGGGATGGTTTTACTTGGCAGGATATAGATGGCAGAGATTGCAAATATTTTATGTGTGTTTAAATAATTTAGTATTAGTAGTTCAGCAGGGTGAAAGTTTGTGAGTGGGATAGATAAAGGGGAAAGGTTTAGTTACTCAGATTAGAGTATGGCAATGCTGCCTCCTTTTTTTGGGCGGGGGGTTCTATTCAGGTGAAAAATATTATATCGAGGGGGGTAGGATTTCATTATCTGAAATGTGTGGTTTCAGAAAGGTTTCGGGTATGGTTATGATATCCGGGGTATGGTGGGCAATCCAGGACTGGAATTCAGTGGTTTTGTTAAGAATGCTTTGTATGTTCATTTAGAAAATGGTTAAGTTTTTGGAGGTGGGACAGCAAAGGGTGGTTTGGATTGGGTGAAGATGAAAGGGGACTAGGATTAGGGTGAATGTCATCAGGAAGTAGAAGGGTTTTAGTATAAATGGTAAGATGAGTAGAGTTAAATGGTAAGATGAGTAGAGTTAGAGTAATAGCTGACCTAGCAAGTGGACATGGCCTCAGCAATGTTAGACTCTGCCTGGACTCTCACCTGGCGAAGCAGAAAGTGCATAACTCTTTTATACCTATGGGACATAGATCATCGAGAGTGCCTGCTAGGGGACTATGAGGACCCCTTTAATAAGGTGGTTGTCTGGGATTATCTTGCCAAGATGGTGATCATTGCACTGGAATCACCCACTGTTGAGAACAGTGCTGGCATAAATATATTGACTTGTACTGGCACCACCCAGACCTTCTCTGCCAGTGGAAAAAAAGAGATTTGGAGAGTAGAGCAACCTTTTAATTGTAAGCGGTTTGCTTTTGCCTCGTGACTATAAAGAAGGCATAGCACTTGCATCTGTAATTCTCTTCTGTTGTCAAAAGAAATGCTGTGTTTAGTGCTTTTGTCTTTTCCAGTACCACAAGACACTGAGAAAAGTAGGACTGCCTGCCAGAGAACAAATTCCAGTCTGTCCAGGCAGCAGGGCAAGTGCAGTGTATTGTTGGCACTGTTGTAATATTATAGCAAAACTGTAGAATGGTAACCATTTGAAAAGTTGGGACCCACAAGAATGAGTATGGAAATGCAGAGACTGAATAGCTAAAAGAATGGGCTTGTATATACCAAATCTGAACTGTACATTTCTCAGTACATTCCCTTTTCTTCAAGGTATGGTGATCTCAGAGTTGGTATATACAAGTTCAGGGGGGTATGGGGGTCTTCCACCCCCACTTCATGGATGCAATAGGGCTTGCCCCCCACACACAAAAACAAGTTTAAAGGAAAAGAGTTATGTTCGAGATTCGCTTTTCCAGTTTTGATCTTTTTTTGTCTATTGGCATTCAGGCATGATGAATGCTGGCATTCCAACAGGGAGCCCGGTAGGACATATTACTAAGCAATTGTAGTTGTGTTTTTTTTCTCCGTTGTTTACTTGTTATTTGGCTTTTGTTATTTTTTTCTCTAGGTAGTTTAATATCTTAATAAACTTTGCCACATATAACTGAAGTGCTGTACTTATATTATCCTAATTATTTTTTTTTCACTTCGTTTGCAGTATGTTATAGTATGTTATTTTGTTTTTCTCCATTTAAGGTAATATTTTAATAAACCGTACTACATATGACTTAACATTTCCATATCTGTAAATCTTTCCACATTTTTCCATTTTTTTTTATGTTGTGTTTTTGCTTTTTTTCCTATATGCTCTTTCGTTATAAGATCACCAGTGGTGCAGGTAAAAGTGAGGCAGATGCACAATGCTCTTTACTGGCCACTGTGCTAACTGATGGGCCTGCAGCAGTTTCCAGAACTGCCAATCTGCAGGGTGAGAGAGGCCACCTTGTAGAGGGCAGCCTTTCAGGCTCACTGGTGGCCTCAGTTGCTCCTTTTTTAATTCCATCAAATGTTTTGGGTTTCTATTGCCATAATGGAAGTGGATCCAGTTCCTAAGATAGGTTATGATTTTAAAGTTCATGAGATTAGTATTGATTTACTATTTGATGTTTGCCAAGAATCATCTTCTTAACACTCACAAAGTACCCCAAATTTGCCCCTTTTGCACTTCATATAGGGTTACATGTACTGGTAATGTATTTAAGTACAACTGTAAATTTTTTATTAGCCCTGTTGCTGCTACTACTGTTGAAACTGTCTAGGAATCTTTTTTCCACATTGTAATCCAGTGAGGGACATAGGCTTCTGGGCCATCCAGTGTGTCGAGTGGTGACTGATGAAGACTGAGATGGACTGGCAACTTAATGCTCATGTTGTCACTCTGGAGTGCCTCCTTGTGTGGCTTGTCGAGTCCTGCAGCCAACTGGAACACCAGAGGTATAACCCACCCATGATATATATATATTTATTTATTTATTTACATTTGTTGACCAGGAGTGTCAGCATAGATGTGACTGATCACTGGGTGGGTTCCCTTCAGGGCCACCTTAGCAGATCTTTACATCTCCCTATCCCCCATTATTGCGCTTGCTACCCTTTTGTATCACTCCCCATTCCCCGCTTGTAATCCAGACCTTCCCATCACCACCTTTATACCTTATGTCAGTCCCCAATTTTGCCCTCCCCTTTTGTGTCACTATCTCTCCTGTCTGTATTTTGCATGAGTTATAGGTTTGCATGCCCGTGCTTCCATCCCTATATCCTCCTTCCAACCCACAGCTCTCCCATGCTACTTTTCCCTCTGTCCTTCTTCTAAAACAAAAACAAATGCACCTGTCCTCAAAAAATAGTATAGATTTTATTTTCCTCCACCACACCACACCACTCACCAGTTTCTATTTTCTTGCTATATGATCCCCATTTCTGATAGTCCTGTCTCCCCATTTCCTCAAGAAATAAGAAGAGACTGGGATTCTGGATGCAGATCCTTAAGGAGAATAACAGTAACCATGCAGAATATTACATTCATAAAGTAGCAGAAAGTATTAAAAGAACTAAGCCAACATGAGAATGGAGAAAGGAGATTCTTCTGATAGGGATGACTGCAATTAGGGATATAGAAAATAGGCAAGAAAGGGCTAGAATTTATTGGAAAAAACTGGTAAAAGAACCAAAGTATCAAGAGCAAATAATTAGAGAGGGAAATGTAATAGAATGGGAGGAGGCCAAGAATTTATTTGGACTGCAGGATAGAGATTGTCTTCCCTATTAAGGATTGATATCAGAGTATAGGCAAAGAGAAAGAAATAGGGGATCCTAAGTGAAAGACCAGCACTGGTAGAGTTTTTAGTAGAATCTAGAACAGAAGCTGCTGTTAAAAAAATAATTAGTAGGCCATACAAAATATTGCATGACAAGTATAAGAATCAATCAGAGGAGGTTAGATAGGATTGGGAAGAGAGATTGGATAAGCAATTCACAAAGAAACAATGGGGGGATATATGTGTCTCCCAAATTTGCAACAACAAAGTTTAGAAGATTCAGGATCTTTGCTTATAAGTGTTTACATGGGTATTTTTACACCCCAAGTAGAATTCAAAGAATTTTTTCTCCGGTAGACAGCAAATGTTGGAGGTGTGATTGGGAAGCAAGAGGTAACTGGGAACATATTATATGGAAGTGTAATGCGTTGGCAGACTGTAAAGATTCCCTGCAGACTGCTCTGTTAGAGATACTGGGTGAGCAAATTGGTGTAACTAAGGAAATTATTTTTTTGAGCTAAGATACAGAATCAAAATTGCCTAGACATAGTAAGGCCTTGCTGAGTCCAATTATGGTGGCTGCCAAAAACCAATTACTAGGAAATGGAAATCAAAGTCTAAACCAACTTTACTAGAAGTAGTGATTATAGTAACAGAGATAAAAAAATTGGAATCTGGATCTTTAGAAAAGTGTAGGACCAAATTACATAGGAAAAAATGGGAATGTGGGAACAATAAATGCAGAGGAGGAACGAGGTTGAAAAGAAGGCAGGATATGTATGAGCTATTTAATGTTTGGCTGACAATGACTGAATAGATTATAAGTGATGTATAATGTTTGCAACTACAATTATGTCAATATGGTTTGTGATGTATAATGTTTACAATTAAATTATGTCAATATGGTTTGTTTTCATTTATATAAATGTATGATTGCCTATGTCATACTTGATAATTTAATAAAGATGTTTCTTATTTAAAAAAGTCCTATCTCCTTAATCTTTTCCATTTGTATCACAGAATCAGCTGACACTCTGCTGTAATGCCCTTGTGTGGACATCCAGCTTTGCCCATGCAGCAATCATGGGAAACTTTGATGCACATGACTGTGCATAGCATTGGGCATGCTGCTTCCATGCCACTGTCCCCAGGTTATGCGATGAGGCATAGCTTTTTCAGGTTAGCTGCATAGTTAATGCTGGTGTTATTTCTGTAAAGATTCATTATACAGCACTGTCCCCATCATGACCATGCTAAGGTGACACTCATGCATACCTAATAACCATTAGGCTGTACTACACTGACATTATTGCGCTATTTAACAGGTGTGGTTGCTTTATGCTTCATTTTGAATACCACCTTATATCTTTCATTTCACATCATTGGAATCAATGGATATTTTATACCAAGTTATACTAATTCAGACTTAATTAGGGCAACCTAGAATTCCACTACTGAAAACCTAGAATTCCACTACTGAAAACTCTACAATCACTGAAAAGTCATTAACTGCTTTTGCAGTTTCCCTCCAGCCACTTCTGGAAATGGACTATGAAAACAGGGGACCCAAGAACATCTGGTGTCAGAGTCATGGAATAAAACTAAATGCCAAGAAATGCATAATAGTATCCTTTGGAAAGTCATCTATCCCTGGTAACTATTATATTGACAACATACCCCTTAGAGTTGACCCAGTAGTTAGGGACTTAGGGACACACATAAATAGTAATCTAGCCTTTGATCATCATGTGTCTACAGTGGTGAGGAAATCTTTCCATGTTGCACAACTTATAAACAAAGGTATGGCATCTAAGTCCAAGGAAGTCATTGTTCCACTGTATTCAGCATTCATCAGACCTATCATTGAGCACAATGCCCCCTTTGGTATATACATAACCAGGCATATCCAACAACTGGAACATCCACAGAGGTTCCCCACTAAAAGAGTACAGGGCATAAGTAATATGTCCTATCCGACTGCCTCAAGGCCCTATCCCTGTATTCTGTTTCCTACAGGCTTTTGAGGGGAGATCTATGCCTGGCATACATGGCATTGTCAGACCCCACTCTGATGGACCTCCTGCATATCCACAAAACAAACAGTACCAGAATTACCCGTTCTAAAGACTTAAACCTTGCCTGTGATATAAATAGAAATAGGACCTGCTGGAGAGATAGGTATGTATCCCAGAGACTACCCCATCTATGGAACAGGCTCCCCATCCATGTGAAGCAGAGCTCCTCTCTAATCCAATTCAAGTGCAACTTGGACAACTGAATGTGAAACCAGAAATTCATCCTTGGTTTGGCACCTATGTCTCTGATGCAAACAGGTAACCTGTAAATGTTTCATCTCCCAAGCCCATGCTTACACTTATCAAGGGTATCAGAACTCGTCAGAGATTTGGGATGCATGGCTAGCCTTAAAAAGGCCCTTGTGGTCATTACCCTAGTAAACACCTATGAACCTATTCCACTTAAGCTATGTTTGCTGTCACTTAAAGACTGGACTGGCTGGGATGCTAAGGGATGTGTTTTTCTTCCTAGTTTGTTTACATTTTTTCCTGATACAAGGTTTTGTTGTGGCAAAATCAAGTTTAATATTGAATGAAAAGTGTTGAATATGCCATTTTTAGCCATATGTTATACTGCTGTCACTAAACACAAGTTAGAAGTGAGCAACAACTAGTATTATTAGATTGGTACACACAGTAGCAATCGAGTTCCCATGCAAAAGAAAAGAAAAAAAATGTCTGACATGCTATGTAAGTGAAAAAGAACAGCCAAGCCAGTTACACGCTGCTTAAAGTTTAGTGAGTAATTCCTAAACGTGTTTAAATTACAGACCTTAGTAACCATTGTTGTGAAGGAATAAAAAGTGCCCTTACCTTTTGAACGTTTTCTGCATTTTAGATATTCACGATGCAAAGAAGATTAAACCTTACTAGGAACATTTTAGGCTAGCACATATCCAGCACTGTTTTGCAGAATAGCTTGAGTCATCAGTCATTCCCTTATGAGAGAATGTGTTGCTTATTCATATCTGAGAATTAAACCATAATTTGGTTTTTGGATACCACTGAAGAGAATTATAAATAATCTTGACTGTCTGATAGCTAAAAGGGGAAGGAAATTCATTCCATTAATCCATGCGACATCTCCCATTTAAATCCCTCACTGTTACAAATTTGGTCATATATCCTTACAACTTTTCAGCCTTGACTTTCAGATTATTGAAATAACTATATTGCATTTTTCTCTTATTTTAATTATCGCAGGTTCCTTGCAGTGTGTAAATAACTCCCTGTACTAATGTATGACAACTACAATGGATTTTTATCCTATGCCTAGTTCCCTTAGAAGAATCTTTTAAAGAGTCTGTAGGATATTTGCAAACTATGCAGCAGCAGTCTTCTTATGAACAGAATTAAGGTTTTTTTTCCAAAACAAGGCATTTCTCCTCAATGAATTTCATTTTGATGTTGCTCAGTCATATCTTTGCCTGAGCTATGTAAGTCACAAATAACATTTATAATAGGATAGATATTCATCAGCTCTTAATTTCATTTGTAGTAGTTATATGATGTTGACAACGAGGGGAATGTCTACCACCAGCTGGTAAACCACAGAAGAAGTGGTAGAATTGCTGAATATTCTACCACCAGCTGGTAAACCACAGATGAAGTGGAAGAATTGCTGAATATTCTACCACCAGCTGGTAAACCACAGATGAAGTGGTAGAATTGCTGAATATTCTACCACCAGCTGGTAAACCACAGATGAAGTGGTAGAATTGCTGAATATTCTACCACCAGCTGGTAAACCACAGAAGAAGTGGTAGAATTGCTGAATATTCTACCACCAGCTGGTAAACCACAGAAGAAGTGGTAGAATTGCTGAATATTCTACCACCAGCTGGTAAACCACAGATGAAGTGGTAGAATTGCTGAATATTCTACCACCAGCTGGTAAACCACAGAAGAAGTGGTAGAATTGCTGAATATTCTACCACCAGCTGGTAAACCACAGAAGAAGTGGTAGAATTGCTGAATATTCTACACTACAACTATGTCTACTGCATGCAAGTCCATTATCCATGTCTAAACCTGCATTCCTCATTAAGGTGCAGTGAATGGCACTGCTGCATGATTTTCAGATGGCAACTACTATAATTGTCATGAACAGCAATGTGACTCATTTTTACCACAATATTGTGGATTAGTTAGGGCTTTATTCCCTTTTTTATTATTGTTTTGGCAATCACTTTGTCTACTGTAGTAATTGTACCCTACAAGATGAAGAATCTTTCTGCATTGTTCATAGGTTCATAGGTTCATAGGTTTATACTAGGCTATCTGCCCTAAGGCATTTATAAGCCTAGCCCAGAGTTTTGTGGCTTATGCCAACCCTTATGTTAAAAAATACTGTGCCCATTAGTTTGTTGTGCCTCTGTCCAGCAGTGACACAGAGATGACTCCCGGGGTAAACTTACGATCTCCCATCCACCGGTCAAGATTTCTCTTGAACAGAGCCAGCGAGGTGCTCTGCCTCACATGGACCGGGATTTTATTACACAACATAGGGAGTCTCTGGGTGACAAATCTATCCCTCCAGCATGTCCTATTTATATCCGTGCTAAGGTTTAAGTCGCTTGCTCTAGTGGATCTGGTAGATTTGGATTTTTTGAGGTGGAGCATGTCCATTAATTCCGGGTTGGACATGGCCTTGTATGTCAGGCACAAGTCACCTCTGAGCAGACGGTATGCGACTGAATAGAGCTGGAGTTTCTTCAGTCTGGCAGCATATGACAGATTTTGGAGTCCCTTTATCCTTTTGGTGAGGAACTTTTGGGGTCCCTCCAATTGCTGCAGGTGTCGGGTGAGATACATCCCGAATGGGGCATTGTACTCGATCATGGGTCTGATAAGTGAAGAGTACAGGGGAACAATGACCTCACTTGATCTGGATGTGAATCCCTTCATGATCAGGTGGGCAATGTAGAAGGTTTTTCTAACCACTTTATCAATGTGAGTGTCAAAAGAAAGGCCACTGTCAACCTGGGTCCCCAGGTCCCTGATAACCTCTTCTGTGCTTAGTGGATTGCCACCTATATGGTAACTTGGGGTTACCTTGTTTTTCCCGAAGGGTATGACTATACATTTTTTGGCATTTAACTTCAGGCCATGGCTCTGGCACCAGCTATCAGTTTCCGTGAGACCCCTCTGAAGGATATCTGTGTCTGATGTACTTTCCACTATGGCTCCCAGTTTGCAGTCATCCGCAAACTTTGTCAGCCATAGTCCTCCTATGTTTGCCTGTACGTCTGAGAAGTAGATGCCGAACAACAGGGGGCCAAGGACTGAGCCCTGTGGGACACCACTTGTGACCGGCTTGGAGTCTGACATGGCGCCAGCTACTCTAACCCTGTGGGTTCTGTCCTTTAGCCAGTTTGCAACCCATTTTGTGACATATGGGTATACATTTAAGCTGGTAAGTTTCTCTATAATACCCGAGTGGGGTATTGTGTCGAAAGCTTTTGCAAGGTCAAGGTAGGCTGTATGGACTGCCTTTCCCTCATCAATGGCCTTGGTGACTGTTTCGAAGAAGTCGACCAAGTTCAAAAGGCATGATCTGCCCTTGACAAAGCCAAACTGGGTCGGGTCCAATGTCTGCAAGTCCCCTATGTCTTTGTTTATGAGTTCCATTATGATCCTCTCCATAGCTTTGCAGACCAGGCTTGTTAAGCTTATGGGGCGGTAATTACCAGGGTCCGTAGAGGCACTGCCTTTGTGGAGTGGGACCACAGTTGCCGTACGCCACTCCTTGGGCATGTATCCTGTGGTAAGGCTAAGATTAAACAGCTGCCTTATGTGCGGGTTTAGTTCCTCATTGAGTTCATGTAGCACACAGCCGGGGACACCATCCGGTCCCATTGGTGCTGTGTTTTTAGCTTTAGAGAGAGCAGCTTTCACCTGCGCATTGGAGATGTCTGGGAGTCTGCACTCCACTGGGATAGTTATCTCTCCTTTTGGGGGGGGCGGGTGAAGTTTGCACTGAACCTGTCTGCCAGTATGTTGGCAATGTCTGTGGGTTCAGTGATTTTTGTATCATTTTGGACTAATTCTGTGCATATCTGGGAGTTTCCACCCAGGTTTCTAACATAGCTGAAGAAGGTCTTATGATTGTCTTTTGAATCTATGGCAATTTTTCTCTCAAAGTTGGCCTTGGATGATTTTATGAGTGCTCGTATGTTTTTACTAATAATGATCAAAGGTGTCTTCTCTTTTATGGATTTTGCTCTATCATGTAACAGCTTTCTCCTCTTATTGTAAAGTTTGTTTATGGCTGGGGTCCACCAGACTGGACGTTTGCCCTTGGTGGAAAGAGTCTTGGTTTTATTAGGGACTGCCTGATCCATGCAGTCCTGGAGGTGTTCGTAAAAGGCATTTGTAAGGGCTTCCGCAGCTTGAGTTGTGGTTTCCACTGGCTCGGGGGCCTTGAAGGATACCACACCAGTCTTGAGTAGTGTGAAGTTTGCTTTAGAGAAGTTCTTCACTGTGGTCTTTTTTGTTTGGGGTGGGCGCGGGATGTGGATATCCAGTGAGATTAGTTTATGATCTGATCTCACCAATGAGGGATATACTTCCGGTGTGGAGCATTTTGTCCCCATGTTTGTGATGATGAGATCTAGTATATTTTCTCCTCTTGTGGGAATGGTGACTAGTTGTTCCATGGCATTTGAATTTATGAACTCCAGGAACCTTTGGGCTAGAAAGTTTGGGCTTGAGTAATGTTCCCAGTCTATATTCGGGTAGTTGATGTCACCCAATATAATGGTGTTTGGAGATACATTTATACCCTCCAGTGTCTTCAGGAAGGCTGTGTGGGGTTCCTGAGTTTGAGAGGGTGGCCTGTAACATGCTACAAATTGTAGAGCAGTTTTGTCTATGGTTAATTGCACCTGGATGGTTTCCGATGATTCGTGCATTACCACCAACCTGGAGGTGTGGGTATCCTTGATGAATATGGATACACCCCCTCCTTTTGTGGTGTGGTCCGGGTTTTGGGGCCGGAACGCATGATATGAGGTAAAACATGATAGTGCCGGGGTGCTCTCAGGAGCCTTGAACCAGGTTTCAGTCACAGCACAGACATCGATGTTCTCCATACTGAGAAGGGCCTCGAGTGCGTGCATTTTGAGATTTAGACTTCTGGCATTGAGCAGTATTACCCTTAGTTTCTTCCCATTTTTGTTTTCTAGGGTGGTAGGTTTAGAATTTGAGCCTTGCCTAAAAAAGGCACTATGGGGGTGGCAAGAGCCTTAGCCAATATCCGGAATCCCAGGGGAGACAGGTGCAAGCCGTCCCTTGTGAAGCAGCGTGGCTTGTCAAGCATGTCATCCCAGGCAGACAGACACTGGATCCCCTTTGAATGACACCAGAAATTAAGCCAATTGTTAAAGCTGATCATCTTGTCTCTATGTTGTGGCATCATTCTTGGTGAAGGAAGGATGCTGCTCAGGGTCAGGGTCATACCTGCCTGGGCTACATAATCAGAGAGCTCCTCTATGTCTCTTTTCATGTAGTCCAGGGAGGTACATCTCAGGTCGTTCACACCAGCATGGACAATGACTGTGTCATATTTGTACTTGCTGTGGAGTGACCAGTGCTTGTGTTATGTGGTGGATTCTAGCGCCCGATAGGCAGCTTACTGTGACCCTCTCCTTGTTCAGCCTGGTGAGTGGGACGTCAGTGTGTCTGACTATGGAGTCACCTATGACAAGTATGTTTGGTGTTGTATTTGGCCTTAAGGGCTGTGACTGCTTTGCACACTGATTTTGTGGTTTATGTGTTGCCTGTGGTGTGTCATGAGGTGGCGGTTGCTTGGGTGTCTGCTTTGGAGGCCTCTGCTGTTTAGGTAAATTTTTGCTCAGAGCCTCTGAGTATGTCTTTGTGTGTTTATGTGTTTGATTCATTGTTGTGATAGCTTTATGTGAGACTGGGTTTGTGGTGTGTGTAGTTGCCTTCTCCTCCTGTCTGGTCTTGCCAGTCCCGAGTTGAGAGAGCTCAGCCTCCAGTTTGGCTAAATAGCTGCATCTCTCGCAAGTATTTGTGTTATGTGGGAGGAGGAGAGGGTTGTCTGTGTACATGAGGCAATTGTAACATTGCCTCAATATTCCCAGATTCACCAACTGGACAGGAGAGGACGCCAGCATCTGGCCCTTCGACATGCTAGAGAAATTAAGAAGTTAGGGGTGTAACTGAATAAGAGAGGACTTAGTAAGGAAGTGGGTACTCCTGGGAGGGGGGGGGGGTTTCGCTAGTGAGGGACTTTGTATAATACAGAAGTGCTAAGCCTGAAAAGAAGATGCTCTTAAGACAAGTGCTGAGCTTTTTTTTTTTTTTTTTTGGAGAAAAAAAAAAAAGCTTTTTAGGAACAAGTGCTGCGCTTTTTAGTTAAGGGATATACCGTTTAGATTACTAGTAGAGCAGTTCTAAGGGAAAAAATGAAGAACAGACTTTATGGAGCCAGAAAAAGTTTAACCTTGTTAAACCGGCGCTGCCCGATGCTGCTCTAGTGGCAACTCCGCGCTAAAAAATTGCTAAAGCGTGCTTGATAGCAGGGGCTGGAAAGAGCCAGGAATTGACCCAATACGGCCAATAAAACTACAGTTTGAAGTCAGTAACCACTCCCACGGGGGGTAGGGAAGCTGCTCAATGTTTTTCACTGCCACTGATCAACAGAGAGACTTTCCTTTAGCCCAAGCAAAAATGGCCTCACAGAAACTTACAAACAGTTCAAAAACAGCAAGCCTGTTTGATTTGATGACTGCTTCTCTTAGTACACAGCCAATGCACACAAGATTGTAGATTTCAATATTATTTTAGCTATCTAGTCTATACTACTTTACTTTCAAGTAATGTGCACTATATAAGCATACCTCTTGACTTCCTGGTTCAAGAATTCTGTAAAAATCCAAAAAAAAAATAAAGGGAGGACAAGGGCCCAAAATCAGGGACTTTAAACAAATACTCTAATTCACGTAAAAAGTTAATATAGTAACAGCATTTGGTAACCATTTGAAATGTCAGGACCCACTAGAGTCAATCCCAAAATACTGAGATCGAATGGCCAAAAGATCAGACTTCCATATATAAGACTGAGATGACATTCTTGGAACACGTCATTTTCTCCGAGGTATGGCAATCTCAGCGTTGATATATATATATATATATATATATATATATATATATATATATATATATATATAAGTATATAAGTTCAGGGGGGTGCAGAGGAGGCCCCCCCAAAAAAAGAAGTTTTAAGGAGAAGAGTGATTTTTGAGATTTGCTCTTCTGCTGTGTTTTCGGGCTTTTTTTTTTGTTGGGCTTGTTGGCACTTGGCATTTTGAGTGCCTACATTTCAATAGGGAGTCACATCATTCACATCATTTTCAGATCAATAAAAATGATGTAACTGTAGTGTCTAGACTCAGAGACTGAATGTAATCCTTGGTGATTTACCAGGAAATCAAAAATTCTACAAGAGACAGGATAAAAATAGGAGGCCAAATCAGGGACAATTGAGAGGTATGTATACAACTGTATTAAGAGGCAGACAAAAAAGTACAGACCAAAGACCTACTCAGAGGAAAGTGGATTAAAGTTCAGCAAAAGCAGCATATCTAAAAATACTTTATTTCCACTGTTTCAACATAAGACTTCCCACCACTGACAGCACTACTGACAAAGTACTTAATAGTACAGGCAGTTTTAACTAAAAAAAAGGGAGAACAGGATATCACAATAAAGCAGAGGTCAAGTGTTACAGGAAGGCTCCATACTAAAAGCTTGATGACTGATATATACAAATGCAGTTGTTCGACAGACAGTGCATACATGCAAACATACATGGCAGAACTCTACTTAAGATGGGTATCTCTCTCTCTCTGGTTGTTATGCTGTAAAATGAACTGATGTTAGTAAAACATTTACTGTATTATGCTCCCAAAATACATTTCACATTCAAAGAAACAGTTATGTTGTAGGTTTTTGTAAGAGTCCCAGGATGTCTTGTTACTCTGTAGTGAACAATGATCAGTGATCTACTGCTACTATACATTAGGTGCAGGGGTTGTAGCAAGGCATACTCCATGTAAGCCACAGTATAACAATTTTTGGGAGCAACAACATTCTGACAAACTCAAAAGTGCTAAGTGTTCAGTCTTCACATATCCAAATTAAGCACAAATGGGCAAAAAAGTGAGACAGTAAAGAAGGTAAGTGTGACCACAGTGATGCATGTCTGTGGTGCCTGAACTGGTTATAACCCCAATCATGTGCATGTTCTCAGCAACCATTGCATCACTGTACTGCTTTTTCTGTGTTAAATTATGCTATGTACCGGGACTATGTTTATACTTGAAATATAACCTCTGTTTACTATTAGGATGTGACAATGAAGCTTTGTAAATGATCTTTAACCTAAAAATGAGGAATAAAAATTCATTATTCTCATTAGGGGTAGTATATAATAATCGACCATGGTATGGGTAAGACCAATCTATAATCAAATGGAATAGGTTATTTTGAACATAAAAAGGAAAATTGGTTAGGTTTAAAATGGCCTACAAGGGCAGCTAGCCTAGTACTTACCTATGAACCTATTATTGAGTATACCTTCACTTACTTAAGGAAACAAATTGACCCCATGTCAGGCCTAATTTGTGAACCTATAAAAAATATTCCAAGAGTATGTGTGTGTGTGTGTGTGTGTGTGTGTGTGTGTGTGTGTGTGTGTGTGTGTGTATATATACACTTGAACTTGCATGTCTACATACACATCTGTGTATACACACACACACACACATATATATATATATATATATATATATATATATATATATATATATATATATATATATATTTGTGGCGGTGTATGCATACTTACACTTAAGCACATGCATCTCACTGTTAACTTATATCCAAAATAGGCAAATGAACTAGTCCTTCTTAAATCCCTTTTCAGAAATGTCCTAAGCCACAAGGACTAGGGTAAATGTAACATGGATCTAGGACTGTTGAACGAAAATTCAACAGTCCGAATCCACTATCACCGAACACACTTTAACGAAATCGCTTTCACCAAAAAAGCTCTTTCGTTAAAGTGTGTTCAAAAAAAAAACTAAACATTACATTTACGTTTTTGCAGGGGGGAAAGCCCCTCTGCATCCCCCAGCCCCCCTACTTTTATATTCTCAATCCAAGGTCGCACTACAGTGGGGAAAAGGGAATTTTCCTTTATCCCCACCATAGTGCGATCTCCGCAACAGGCATACTTACGTGAAAGTGCTTCTTTGGTGAAAAGCACTTTCGCGTAAGTATGCCCCGCCATTTCACATTCGGTGAAACGGTCGGTCGAGCATTATTCCTGGACCCATGTAGCATATGTATGTTAACGTTGCCACCAATCCAGAATGTTTTAAGATTTGGGAAGAAATCACAATACCTGGAAAAAACATGCAGGCATGGAGGCAACATACAAAACTCATGACTTTAGGTTAGGGGGTTAAGAACAAACCACAGACCTTGGAGAATTGAGGGAGAATGAAGCAGAACTCACTGTTGAGTCACCATGGAATTAAGGAGTTGTAATTAAATATGCTATGTATAATGAGGGGAATCCATTTTTTCATTACACCTTGTGCTGTAAGGACTTGATGAGTCATTCTTGTTTAATAAACACTTGGATTTACAAAGATTAGTTTCACTTGCCCTGATTTGTTGAAGGTAGTACATGTATATGTTTATAATGACTCTGAGGTTGGGCAACAAAAACAGAAAAATGTTGTTGCAGAAATATTCTTTCTACCTTGAAGTTATAAAACCATGGAGTTAATAGATCAGATCTGCAGGGAGTAAAAGTCTCATATTAGGGGGGGTTCAGGGTAAACAGCCCTATTGCAAGAAGCACTTTATAATGCTGTCCTTTTGTTTAATGTATCAGCTGCTGTTTTGCTAGACTGACTGAGTTGCCAGTAGGCAACATACTAGTTGAATGTTCACTGCATTTTGACAAAACGATACCTGCTGAGCAGTTACGCACCCTGTGCTTTGGTTGGAATGTGGAGGAGGAGGAGGAGGTGGAGCTATAATTAAACCTTGCCCATACTAGTGCCAGGCTATGGGCAGGGTATGGGAAATAAAGTATTTGCATGTGACAGGTAAGGACTATGGTGGAGAATGCGTGTTTTCTTATTGAACTAATATAAAATCAGTTCATCAGAGCCTAGTTTATTGAGTGCACTTGGCTATAGCCACAGTTTACAGAACTAAAACTCAATGACTAGAAAATCTGTCAAACAGCATCAATATAATTTAATACACATATTTAAGTCACTAATAATGTTTTTGCAGGTCAGCAAGTCCCAATGCACCACATCACACTTCTCTCTTTATATCAACTCAGAAATCAACAAATCTTGGAGTAGAGGGAATTGCAAGTGTTCCTTCTTCCCTTAGGTTTGCTATCCTGAGGCATTATAAAATAAAAAAAATCTATAGTGTTCAGAGGCAAAACCCTAAATGTAGAGAGTGCTAGAAGAAGGCTTGTTCCCTGCAAAAATGCTTTCTGATGTTGTTGAGGCTCCTAGATGTATGTGAATGCATGCCCAGTTCAATGCAGTGAAACATGTTCCATTTCAACTACTGCACTGTTCACTATAGTGTTACTCATTAACTGTGGGTGACGAAGTGTGCTCCAGTCAACTAATTTGCACTGAAGTTCAAATAGACCTGTTCCACATTTAGCTTATGCTACTTCTGTGCTCATTACACATCTACAATACAAGTGAGGGCTATAATTAAACTGTGTGCATACTACAGCTATGGCATGGTTGGGAAGGCAGTCAGGACAACAAAATTTCAAGACACTTCATATCTAATACAGGGCTGCCTAATGAAATATTAGGACTCCACTCAAAAATGCCAAGTGCTGACATGTAGAAAAAAAGATCGAAAATGCAGGAGGCAACTAAATCTAGAACACCGTTCTTCTCCTTTAAACTTCTTTTTGTGCAGGGGGCAAAACCCCTCTCCACCCACAATGTGATAAGAATTCCCCCAACACCTGAACTTATATAGACTAACTCTGGGATTGACAGTCTTCAGTGAAAAGGGCAGACTCAGAGAAATGGCCATCTCAGACTTAGTATTTATGGTTACCCTAATACTGAGCTAAAGAGGGAATGCGGATAAGTGGGGTGGAGTGGGGGGACATTTAATATTCAAAACTGTACTGGGGTTGAAAGTATACAGGGACAGTGGATAGCTAATATCTGATACCGTACTAGGTCAATGACATGGATGAAAAGGGGATTTGTTTAATATCAGAGCCTGTGCTAGAACTGGAATATGAATGAGGAGAGAGGTATAATATAGCAAATATCTAATTGATTTAGGAACTAAACTGTGGATGAGGAGTGAGAAGTTTGATATAAATTTACATGTTAACAGCTATAAGAGAAATGGCTATATACTTTAAATGCAATATCTATGGAAGAGCAATGAAATAAAGAAATAAATATGATGCATATTAAAAGGGTATATTTGAAACAGGGGTGTAGTGGATGCGATTGTATACTGTACAGGGTCCTGTGCTGACTTTGCCCCACTAGCTTTACTACACGTACCGGTTTCACTAACTGGCTACCACGTCATCAGGGCAATATATTTTTATGGGGTGCTACATAGCACAGACCCTGGCACATCAGAGTCCCATAGAACAGATGAGTACAGTTTGCTTCTGAATTCTTTAACTATAAATATATTTTAGTTCCCACATAAACTTCTGCCCATCAGCTATATCCTGGCATTCCTTCTTGATCATCTCCTCCTTCTTCCCTAACACCTGTCTGACTTACCCCTATGAAATGGAGTCCTCAAAACAGGAGCTCCTTAGAATAAGCAGTACAGAAATGTACAGATACGGTATCAAGGCATCCTGGAAGTACACAATCATGGCAACTGCAGAGGGCTTTTTTGGAATGCACTACTCACTGGCCCACACAGTTCCCAATGTTCATTGCATAAGTACCTGCCTCTGGATTAGTGTCCTTGATCTCTACCATTTACTCCTAGTCCAACAGATGCAGTTCCACTCTTCCCCTGCAGTAGATGATCACATGATTCTTCATGAATCCCAGCCTACATATGGGATTTTTTTACTTACATTTCTACAATGGGCAGTTTCATGATTTAATATGAGAGGGCAGCAGCCCTCCCCCCCTTGAAGTGGACCCCTCACAGCCATTTTCGTGTCCCATTACTTGGCTATTTTCCCTCAGTTACCATAAACACTGTTCTAACCTGTCAGTGTGTGCATACTACTTTCTTCTTTACTTCTGCAATGATTACAGAGATTTGGATTTAATTTAAAACTTTTATTTCAAATTTTATAGCACAAACACTGATAGCCATTTGTTAAACAAAACAATATAGTCTCACAATGAAAACAAACTGCAAACTTATCTGCCCTTGAATCTCACATTCACTGAAATATATTGAAACCCACATCCAAAGAAACTGCATCTTGGTCAGCAGCGGATTAAGTTTACCTTTGGGCTGTTTTCAAACCATAGTCCCTTTGCATGCATTTTAAGACCATGCATACATGCATGTGCTCTTTGATTCACCTTTCTGGTTGCATTAAATTATATTCCTTGTATAATACAGCACTATTTGTTAGAGCAGGTTTTAAATTTGTAGTTTTCAACATTTTTCCAGTAAGCAATAAAACAAACCTTATGAACCAATAATGACAAAACTGCCCATTTCAGTACATTTCAAGTATAAAAGGCCATTCAAACTTCTGTCATTACAATCCACCAATATCAGTCAATATGCATGATCTCTGTAGAAGTAAAAGTCATCCAAATAATTCCACATTACAGAGTTCTATAACTAATGAAGAAGTTGCTGCTGGCAGACAACTTTATATTTCAAGTGTTTCATCTATGAATTCAGTGCCTGCTGCCCTTGAAGAATAAATTCCCTTTGTTACATTAAATAAATAAATAAACTGATAAGTTGGTAACATTGCAATAGGGAATGGATGGCAAACCGACAACAGGTTCATAGTTACTAGGCATTTCATCCAAAGGAGGACACACTCAGGACTGCAGCACCCCCCCGCTTAAAGTACAAAACAGTATCAGCAATCCATCCACATGATGTGGGAGTAGATCCCGCAACCTTCTAAATCAAAAGCAAGTATGTTACTTGTTATGCTTTCAAATTCTCTAGCAGAAACAGTGACGGCCATTTGCTACATAAAACAGCTGCACAGTGAAAACAGACTTATCATGAGCAGCAGTAAACTTCTCTTCCCTTGAAGCTCACAATTCTTTGAAAATGCACTGAAGCTCACAATTCCTTGAAAATGTACTGAAGCTCATAGTTTTTCAGTTGTCTGGTAGTTGGTGTAGAGGATTCAGGCTCTTGTTTCCTGTAACCAAGGTACAGGGTTTGAGTCTGTGTAAATTTACTAACCTGCTATCCCTCACTAGTACATTACACACACGCACACACGAGCGCGCATGCGCATGTGTGCACATACATTATGTTTCTCTATCTTGTATTCCACAGAATGTTTAAATTCCACATGCAGAAATTAACTAAATGCCTTGAAGAAGCAGCAACAGCAGGTATGCATTTATGCACGCAGGAATGTATTGAAGAAGAAACAGCAGGTGTGCAATAATGCACACACACAAAGATGCGAAGGGTGTTCTTAAAGAGGAATGCCCTTAAGAAGATGTCTTTTTTGTTGTTTTTAATTAAAAAGTAAATGTTGTCGCACCCCCCCCCCCCCAGCCAGCAGGCCCTAGGCGACTGCCTAGGTCATCTAGTGTTGGATCTGGCTCTGCATGCATGTAATTGTTTTCTTACTTTTACCTATTGAAGATATGTAGTGCATGGAGTGCAGCGATTACCCTATAAGGTGAATTTCTTGGCATCCATATCTCGAACGTATAATAAGTCGGTTAGCATTGCTGACCCACTCATAATCCTCACTTCTTGCACTTCTTTGAGATCTATTGAATCTTTATTAAATACTTCTTGCAAACAATTTTAATAGACAATTAAAGGTGCAATATCTGTAAAATAAATCAAAGTTTTTTCACAAAACCACAAAACCTGCTATTAGAAACAGCAACAATCCAGAAATCACCAGAATCACAAACATCATTCTACTGGAAAAGTTAAATAGTGCATATAATTAAAAATAGCTAGAAATAGCTCATAATTAAATGACTGATTGGACAAAGAGACTAACAGACTCAGTGTCAATGTATAGTTACATATGCAAGAAGCATGGTGTTCAAACAGAGCAATACTAGCACTTGTCTGCAACCAGTTACAAATGCTGCAGACAGGCATTTTTACCAGGTACTCACTATGCCAAGTTGTCTTTGCAACAATGCTTCCCTCATAGCTGACCTTCGGCATAGGCCAACTAGGCAGCCGCCTAAGGCGCTGCTCTAGCAGGGGTGCTTTTCCAGTGTTTATTTGTTGTAAGTAGACCAGGATGAGGGTACCAGGTGGTGTGGGGGGTGCCGTGGAGCCCTTTTGCCTAGGGCACCAGTTGTCCTAAGGCCACTCCTGGTTGCCCTTCAGTATCCCCGGTTTGTTGAAGTAAAGAAAAACTAGTTGCAGTTCAGTTGTATCTCTCACTCCCTGCAACATAGTCTAAGCTTGTATGGCCTATTGATCTTATCATTTTACAGCACTTTGTAGCCATTTTTCTGATCTATTGTTATTGCTGTCACAAACAAAATATCTGAGATTCTGTGCTTTGTGAGTACAATAATGCTGTTCTAATGGCAATCCCCTATCATGTATTTTAAAGATTATCACATGTACAGGTATGAAAAATATTCATAACTAAAGCTAAGCCTGCATGTATTCTCTTGGGCAGTTTATAAATGTGTTGACTCTTATTTCAACTGTTTGATAAGCTATCAGTAATACCTGACAAGGTATACAGTACCAGACTGTTTGGTGGCATTTTAAGGCTCAAACCCTGTAGGCAGAAGCTGTCACTGTGTTTAGAAAGTGCAGTATTGCCCAACAGCACCCTCTCTAGAGAGGAATATGCTCATAAAATGGAAACAGTAAAGGTACATTTAAATGTTTATTTTTAAAATATACATTTGTTATATAGTTGATGAAGTATAGTTCCTGTACTGGACGTCCAACATTGTCATAAGAATCGATATGGTGCTGAAAAAATAACAGCCATTGTCTAATTTAAGAAATATATTTAATTAGAAAGACTGTCATGTCTCAAGTCTGAACCTATTCTTAACCCACTCATAGGGAGATTGAAAGTTAATACAATCCTCTTGTAACTGCTGCCTGTGCAGAACAAGAGGGACTCAGTTATGTACACAACTGCATACCACAGATAGTAAAAGCGATACTGTGAGAAAGAGTTTTCACTACTTGTAAGCACTGCCTGCCCAAGAATGAGTTATTTATAGATATATACGTATACATAAAAGCACAGACATACACACACTATATAACAGCATTGCGACTGTCATATTAGTAACGGGATTAGTGAATAGTACAAAGTTAAGACTGAAGCAAAGCCACTATTACAGTTGCCAAGAAATATGTCCTACTTCAAAGCTGACACTTCAGAATGGCTTCTCTGAAATTAATAATGTGTTTCACCCAGGATAAGGAAGGTAGAATAGAGGAAAGGTAAACATGATGGGTAAGAAGTATTGTAGTATAAAAGTGTTTTACAGTGATCCTTTTAAGGAGAGGTAATGTTATAATTTAACAGACGGCTACAGCAGTAAAAGAGCTGAAATATAAGCACACAAAACACAGGCAGCTGACAGAACATAATCACTCACTATGGCTGCAGTATATATATATATATATACATATAATTACATTACAAAGAAATGTATGTGAGGAACATTAAATATTCAATATTGTTTAAAAGAAATAATCTGTTGATTTCAGAAAGATTGATTGTAGTGTGTTTTAGGAACACTGACATTTCAGGACAGTGCTTAAAAACCTTAAAGCAAAGCGTTTTAGGTCATAATGACATGTTCAGTCTTTGATCAGATAGCAGTTTAGCTGCTTGTGTTATCATGAAGTTAAAATGAGTTGTTCTTTTAGCAAATGAGAAATTGCCATCTGTTTCAGATGTTTTTTTTTTTACTTGTTGCAGATGGGATTTATGCGATGATCAGGCAAATTTGCTTTTATTGAACTCTACCAGGAAGTTAACATACACATTTGGAATGCTAACTAGCCACTTAATTCTTACATTTTTAATCTTATTTTTTAATGAAAATTATTTTACTAGTAGGATCTTCAAAATGAAGTTGTAAAATTGCTCACAGTATCCTGTTATTAAGCATTCTATATATGAATATACTGTGTTGTATGTCTGATTTTGTGGCATTTGAAACTTAGTGATACCATCAATGTTATATTACCTTGCATTTGTAAGCTGAACATCAGAACTATAGTACAATCACCGATTTCTACAATAGCGACAGCTTAACAGTAAAAGAAAATTAAATTAAGTTCTTTAATAAAAAATATAAATCCGTCATTTACTGTTTCTTAAAGTTACATTGGACCATGCAACTAGTTAAGAAGCAATTTTAAATTAGAATGCTGCGAAATACTATTTAACATGTGAAAAATGAAATTTATCACACAAGGAGATGAGTTAAAAGCAGTGGGGGCATGGATAATAAAATGGTTCGATGAGCAGATGTTAGTACAGTAGAGCTTAAGACAATTTATCTAGTAAATGGTGATACATATGAAGGAGGTAGGCCAAGTGGGCAGAAGTCCTTATAATCCTTCAGAATCTGTGTTTCTGTTAATGACAAAATGGAGTGGCAATACTGAAAATTATGGCCTAAATAAATAAATAAATATATGTATACTGTAAGACTATCTTTGTCAAATTAAATGTACAGACCTTTTCATTTACTTGCCTCTTGGTATTATTTTTTTTACTTTGCTGCTGAAGCCAACTAAAATGTGTTGCAGTGCAGGGAGTACTATGATTACACTCCTAATGCAGGGAGTACTATGATTACACCCCTAATGCAGGGAGTACTGTGATTACACTCCTAATTCTGGAAAAAGGCATGTTTGATAAGCATCTTTCTGTTAAGCCACAATCAAAAGTGCCAAGAAGCTAAAATTCAGCATAAATGTAAAGATAAAGTAATATGTCTTCATTCATTCCAACATCTGAATGAAAACGACTATCCATGCACTGCATGAGAATGTTTCTGAAGATGCTTAATAAAGATTGTATACTGTGAATATACTCCCATCCTCCATGAGGTCTTCACACCGACTGCTTCTAGAATAAGTGTATCACATGTTATGCACTTCTTGGAGCTATACATTAGCATATTTAAAGATATATACCCCATATATTACATCACCCTTTATAGGCACAAAATGCATCTATGTCATAAATATTTTATGTGGTAGCATGTGCTACTTATTCTAATCATAAATTATCCTTATCTTGATACTAAACACGGCATGAGCTTTTGCATCAAACACTATCTTTTGTTAGCAGGAAATGCTATTTTTATTTCTTAAATATTGATAAACTGTCAAGTGGTCCATACATTTGGTTGGTTTATTCAATGTTCCTCCAAACTTCAAGTATTGAAAAGGGTTGTCCTGTATGGACATTCTATATGCCTTTTGGTAGAGTTCTTGCTGCTCTATAACTTTTTTCTTGACTCACAATGGCAGGAGCTTCTCTCTCTGCACTGCTTGACTATTATGGTTATTACAGTATCTCTATTCTTGACACTGTTCTGGCTGTGACAGCTTTGACTGTTTTTCTTCACTGAAGCTGATATATTTGTCTTAATACAAATATCTGTGATTTCTCCAATAAGGTTTTCCATCACAGGACACTGCATCGTCTATTTGACTGCATACTTTTTTTTCTGGATGCAAACATTAAGTAGCTTTTGTAGTCTCACTCTGTCACATTTTTCTTCCCTTTCCAATCTGAAAGTAGAATGTTTTAGTTTCATCTGATTTGTCTGACATCATGTAATATTGAATTGTTTGTTAAGATATTCAATAAACAACACAAGCACTGGGCATCTGAGAGAGGAGAATGCCCATCCAGGGAGGAGGGTGTTCAAAGACTTTTCCTGATGGGTGGCATGGTCCACAGAGAGGAGTACCCATCAAATGTTCAATGAACACAGGGGTGAGTGGGAGTGGGCAGGGGAAAAAAGTGGGTTATAATATAAACCCCAAACAGCAGAAGCAGCTGACAGCACCACCCCGACACAACCTTAAGATCCATGCCAGCCCCAGTTCACCCAGAGAGGTCTGGAATGGAAAGAGAAGCAGGTAGATTCAGCAATGAACAAAGGCACTGGGATGGCCAGAAAGAATGAATGAACAAATGAAGCAGGGAGGGGATGAAGGGGATAAAAAACACAGGCAAATGTGTCAGATTCTAAAAAGAATCATGGTGTAACTGACTTACTCTGGTGTAAGGCTACATTGTAAATAGGTCTTACACTAGACTAAGTCACTTGCACTGATAGCAAATCCTTTAGAATTTGTCCCATTGACCTATTGTGGATGTGCTTGTAGCCTGTGTAAGGTCTTTACTCTGACCGCTTCTAGAAAGAAGCATACCACATGGCATTCATCGCCACTAGCAAAGCATTAACATAGATACATATCCACAGAGACTACACTTGTAGTGACTAACAGACAGTGATATGGAAAGCGAATACCAATGCTTTTGGTTATAAAACATTATCTTTAAAGTTTCAGTAGCAGTGTTTAATGCATCCTTTCTATGCTGGTGACTAAACGTTAACATAATCCAGATATGTATATTAAAACAAATTGCTGGTTACACAGTGATAAGTGAAAATAGTTGGCTGAGATGACTTCCTCATACTGACAGTAGTACATGGGGCATTTAATATAGTTATGCATTTTTCCTGTTAAAATGAATATTCTCATGGTGAAGTTTGCTATATCAAAAATACACATGTTTTGGTATATTTAACACAAATTGTTCTAATTCCACATTAGTTTGAGCTGGAGACGTTTACAGTCCTGGATTTACTTTTATTACTACAGAGTATGTGCAGTGCTATCTGCATTTTGGCCTGTGACTCTAATTCAGATTCTCTTTTCCCTAAGAAGATATTGCCATAACACCACAGAATGGGATGTGCTAGATTATTCGTAAATAATCAGCAAATAAATGTTACATTAGTTGACATAATGTGACATACTGTGAGCTTCTGTCACATCATAGTAAAGATCTGCTACATTATTCCAGTTTTTACAGTAATTAACTATGCAGAGAAAAAAAAAACTACAACTATGCAAACAGTAGCTGGTGCACTTACCCAGTACTGAAATATATGTTAATAAATCATCTAGGACAGTTTCAATAGTGGACATTATATTAACCATAACTGATAAAGAGAAATAAACTTTGCATATGCAAACTTTTTCCTGCTGAGACAAAAATCATAGGTGAATGTGCTGAGTTTACTTGTTAACAAGGATATCAGCCCTTGTCTTTGCAGACAGCATTGGCCTTACCTAGCTTTGATGCATGATTCAGCTGTTACAGCAGCAAAACATAAATCATCTGAACTCTAAATTCTTTTCTTTTCTTTGTATTCCTCAAATATTTGAAATGACAGGCTATGTTTCATGGAGATGAAAAAAGATTTATTTCATTCTTTTTAAAACTTCAAAACTGGAGTGTGTAATTAAAATACTGAACAGATTGTCCATGCAACAGCAAACAATATATAAGTAGCCATCAAAAAATGCACTTTCTGTCCACCATACAGAAACGTGTTTTTTTTTTTATCCAAGTCCTTATCAAGTCACCAAATACCAGGCTTTTCTTCAACTGTCTTATTAAAACAGATTTATAAAGTTATTCTTAAAAAATAAACTGTTTCAGTTTGGTCTGAAGTTACACTTTCCCTTTTGCATACTACAATAATATCACTTTTCTGTTTGACATACATAGCAATAAGTCACTGAAGAAAGCATGATATTTTATCTTTGTTTCGCACAGCTGCCCAAAGGACAGTTGCTATTTGTTCATTACTACTAGTGTCACTGTCTTTAATGAGACTGTTATTACTTAATGCAAAAGCAAAAGAAATCCTGTAACTTATTCTTGTGGTGATAAAGTCTAGTGTGCAGTCATTTGGGTGAGAAAATGAACACTTCTGACCCAGTTCAACTTAGCTTTACAATTAGAGTGACTTAAATGTGAGACATCACATCTGTGATAGTATCACACTTTTTTTCTTGTCATGTAACATGTTTACATAGCAGCTGTATCTTTATGTGTAGCAAGCCATACTTCGGCTTTCTGTGTACTATGTACACTCAAAGGTAGATAACCAAAACTGCATCACACAGTAATTCCAACACTAAGTTTACAACAGGCAGTGGATTACTCAGATCTTCTCTGGTCAAAGGATGTTGTTATTGTTAGCTAGTCTTTCATCTTCTGTTGTGCAATCATACTGCTGTGACTGTTGACTCCTAAGAAAGTGATGAGAATGGAAATGTTTTCAGTATCTCAGTGATGGATGAAGTGAAGCTAAGGATGAAACTCTGATGTGAAAAGAGGAAAGGAAAGAGAATTTACATGGCTGATGAAATGTGAATTAGTTGGTAGTACTAGTATTGATAAGTACTAAAGATTTTCCAGAATGCAGTAAACTTGAGTGGCGTATACGAATTGTGATAGCACTTGTTACCATGAAATATTAGCGAACCATGCCATTGGCAGTAGCATACGATATACTCTTATGTAAAGCTGTCAAGTTTATGTTGAATGTAACACAGCATTTACTATTGGAAGATATAAGGAAAGCTGATAGCAAAATGCTGCATTGTGTAATTTAAGTTGAAACTATAATAAAATTTATGAATTTCTCAGTAATTTAAAAATTGATGTTGAAATTGTTTTGTATTTATTTTTCAGTTTGAGGAGTTCTGTGCCAAGTGTATTTCACAACTTCTGTACTTTTACCCATATTTACATCCATCTATATATATATATACACACACGCGCACACGCGCGCACGTGTGTGTGTGTGTGTGTGTGTGTGTGTGTGTGTGTGTGTGTGTGTGTGTGTGTGTGTGTGTGTGTGTGTGTGTGTGTGTGTGTGTTTGTGCGCGCGTGTGTTTGCAGATATGCATCAGGGGAAAAGTGTCTAAATGATCCTCATTTTAACATCCTGGGCTCCCTCTTAGCTTAGTACACTCTTCTGGGTCAGGCAGATCATCCCCTTTGATAAGACGCCTTTGTTGTCAGGAAGTAGGAAAGTATTTAACGCAGTGCTGTAATAGTGCAATCAGAACAGGAGGCCTGTTATCCGTTTCAGTCATAATAAGTGAATTCTACTTTCCATTCCTTACCTGTAGTACTTACTACATTAATCTGTTCACTCATTGGGTATCTCTAGCAGTTCCTGCAATCTGCTGAATGTCTATGTACCCAAAACTCATCTAAATTATTGCAATACAATATTTCTGCCATAAATGGAACCTCTATAGTTTGACAGCTTAGTTATCATGTTATACTAAAAATAACTGTATACACAACCCTGCAGAACCCTAACTGACTTAGGGGATACAAGGGGAATAAAACAGTAATTTATTTTTAAATGCTTTCTACCCTGTGGCTGCCAGCCATCAACCCTCCAACACTAGGTCTCTGTCCATTTGTGCCATTATACTCCAGAATTACCCCAGCACATTATGGGTATCAAGAACCATCCAGAGATACTGTCATACAGGCAGACATGATGGTTCTTCTGCCCTCACTTGCATCCCAGCATGAAGGACATCCTGTATAGCCTACACCAACTTCTAGGTAGGGAGATGATCCATCACATTACTTCAGAGACCCACAATGCCCTCCCCATGTAAGTGCATGTCCTCCCCCTGTGAGTGCATGTTCCTCTCACCAGGTGGTGGCGTGATGATAAGACATGCACCATGACACTGTCCCTCCACTGAGGGATTATGGTTGTATGCATCCTAATCTAACATGCCCCCAAGATAAGTATGCCCATATTCCCCTGCCAACACCTTCAAGCACATAAGCCATTGCCAGGGGTGTAGTCAAGCATTATCCATCTATACATATTTGTTCCTGGGACAGGCTACTAGGGAACTGTACTTACAAAACTGCTCCATAACTAAAGACCAGCAGCTCATTATTTTTTAAAACGCAGTCTCAATGGGATGTCTGCCTGTACAGACAATAAAGCCCAAACTTAGTCATAATAACAGATGTCATTGCTATCAGCTGTTTCCACCAGTTATAAACACTTTCTTTTGCACTTGCCACATTATGAGGGGCTCTTTTCCACTCCAAAGAGTGTAACATGCTACTACACAAATCATACAGTGGATATAATGCAGGCCTAACTGCAATTGTCCACACTCTATAGTAATGATGGGTCAGCGGCTATTATTTGGCCAGCCAACATCTTCTTTCCCCTCAGGATTTATCCCTGGTTTGGATTTGCTAATATACAATGGCAGTGGATGCATAATTCAGTGTTCAGGTGTCCTTTCTCATTTGCAATTACTAGAATAAGTCCCATAAATAATGCCCTTCAGTTGACTTTTTCAAATGCTTTGCTGCTTGGATCAGTTGTCAGTCAGGCAACAGGCTTGATCCATTTTTTGTCATACCTAAAGAAAGGAATACTGACTGTAGGACACGTAACTTGGTCCTGCCTAATCTGGTCCTTAATGATCTGAGTACAGCACAAAACCTGCCTCACTGATATTTTCTTGATTACAGCCTTCTCATTTTGCAGTAGAGAGAGTTTAGTGGTCATCCTTGTCCAGAAGATACTCCATC